>NC_092719.1:212533786-212816286 GCF_047496885.1 Scyliorhinus torazame
CTCAGAAAGACAGATCTTTAGCCAGCCAGAGACTCCAGGGTAATGGGGACAATGTGGAAAAGTGGAGTTGAGGGTTATCATCTTAGATCAGGCATGATGTCATTGAATGGCGGAGCAGACTCGATGGGCCGAATGGCCGACTCCTAAGCCTGCAAGTCTTATATTCTCATTAATCCTCGGTGGCGGTATCTGAACATTCAACTTTGCATGATGTGTCAAAGGCCTCTGGGTTGCAATAACAACTTGCATTCATATAGCATCCATAATTTAGTAAAACATCCCAAGGTGCTTGCTCCAGTGTTTATCCAGAGCTTCGTCCAAGAGGTAGGTTTTGAGGAGTAGAGGGAGAGGCAGAGAGCGTGAGGGTGAGTGCAGTGCCTCGGCAGTATCCGACTATATCCGACACAGGAGGGTAGAATTGGGCAATTGAGACAAACTAGACTGAGCAGTAACAACAGAAGTGACGATTAAAGCAGGGAAATTGGTGACCGTGTGTCAATTTGCATCTGTCAGACCATTGCCAAGCACTTACTCATGTCACAGTGGCATAAAAATGGGCCTGAATGAGTGCAAAATGAATGAGCAGGTCAAGGGTGTACTGCAGACATGAATCACAAATGTGGATTTAGAGCAAGCCACTCAATGGAGAAGGATTCAATCTCATCCTGTCATTCACCTCCTGCTAGCCATTGTCCCCTGTAATAAATACAAGTTTCTTTGTCTCGCTTTGTGCTTGGCTGCATATGGGCATCCCATTGGGGAAATAAAGAACATTGGCAATAAGCAACAATGGGTGCGACACGAGTAGCATTACATAGGATGCCAGGGAGAGAGAGAGGGGGTCAGTGGAACAGTCAGCTGTAGGAAGCGGTCACCTCGTGATTAGCAAGTGTGGAATGTGTCATAATATACATCTATGTATACAATGGAGTGCAGACAGGCAGTGATTGACACACAGGATGACCAGTCAGCACACAGAACAGAGCAGCCAATCACCAGACAGGACACGACCACTATAAAGCCAGAGGGCACCAGTTTTCCCGCTCTCTCGGGACCCAGCCTCTGAGACAGTGGGAGTTAGTGAGCTGGTCAGTGCAAACGCCATGTGGTAGCTAGTAAGTCTGGTTAGGCTAGTATCAGGTCTCCAGTCAAGTTAGCATAGTGTCAAACCACAGTTGAACATGTATAATAGTTTAGATGTTAACTAAAATCGTGTTGCATCTTATCAAGTGTTGGAGGTCTGTCTCTCGCTACACTGCATCAAGTGCAGTCCACAGCGACCCAGCCTACCCAACACATCAGAATGTCCTTAAAAAGCAACAATGACTTCAAGTGAGCCTCATGGAATCAGCAACAAGTGGGATGGAAAAGACAGGTCTGATTGTTGTTTTCTTCAAACCTTGCTCTCCATCATTGTACAAACTAGGTTAAATTGATGTCAAATATGAGCCTGTACATTAGGAGACAAACCACTGACGTCCGACTGGAGGGGCAGGGCTGAGAGGCGCATTGGAGAATTCAGGTTGAAGAAGCATTTGGGTGGCCTCCACATTAGCCGGAGGCCAATTGCAAGATTCCTACTGATGGGATGTCATTCGAACTGATGGTGTTAATTCAGTTTAATTAGCTTCCCCGGATCTCTCTCTCTCTCTCTCTCTCGCACGCACACAAATCAGCCTATTCATGTGAAGAAAATGAGAGACAGTGGAGATATGTTTTGGAGGCCTGTGTGCAGATGGAAGATCATTAACTCCCATTGTTCAAAGTCAGGGTGAATCTTGTGCTGTGCCAGTGAGGTTTTTTATCAAAATTAATCTTCCGGTTTTCGCTCAGTTAATCTAATTGAATTTTTTATGCTTCTTTAAAAATCATTTAAAGGTTAAAGCGCAGTGCCAAAATTGTCTGTTTCCAGCATAATTGTCCTCCTGCTCTTTCCTACAGCAGCTGGCAAAGATGAAAACCGTCCGAATGGCCTTTCTCTCCGCCCGCCACTTCTATGAATTGCAGGACTGGGGCTTGGGGGTAAACAGCCCTCCAGTATTTTGCCTTTGTGGCCATTATTCATGTCGGCACTAAACAGACTATTTGACTCTGGAAGCTTCACAGATGGAGAAAAAATAAAAATAAAAGAATCTGCATTTTATTCCGACTTCAGTACTTTATAATTAATGAAGTTCCTTTGAAATGCTGTCAGTGTTGTTGTATCATAGGGAACAAGGCAGCTAAAAATCAGCCATGTTGTTTGAAGGTAAATATTGGCCAGGAGATGGCAAGAGAGCTCCCCTGCCCTTCCTCAGGTAATGCGGTTGGATCTTTTAAGCTCAGGGGGTAGTTAAGACCTCAGGTTAACATCTCATCTGAATGACAGAGCCTCCTTTTTTTACCACATAGATGTCAGGCAAGACATCTTGCCTGATAACGGGCAGCACGGTAGCACAAGTGGATCGCACTGTGGCTTCACAGCCTCAGTGTCCCAGGTTCGAGTCCCCGCTGGGTCACTGTCTGTGCGGAGTCTACACGTTCTCCCCGTGTCGGCGTGGGTTTCCTCCGGGTGCTCCGGTTTCCTCCCACAGTCCAAAGACGTGCAGGTTAGGTGAATTGGCCGCGATAAATTGCCCTTCGTGACCAAAAAGGTGAGGAAGGGTTATTGGGTATAGGGATAGGGTGGAAGTGAGGTTTAAGTGGGTCGGTGCAGACTCGATGGGCCAAATGGCCTCCTTCTACGTTCTATGTTCTAAGACCATCAAGAGAGAATCTAACCATCACCCCTTGACATTCAATGTCATTACCATTGCTGATTCCCCCCCAATAACTATCAACATCCTGGGGGTTACCATTGACCAGATACTGGCCCAGCCGTATAAATACTGTGGCTACCAGAGCAGGTCAAATGCTAGGAATCTTGCAGCGAGTAACTCACCTCCTGGCCCCCAAATATCTGTCCACCTTCTATGAGGCAGAAATCAAGAGTGTGATGGAATACTCTCCGCTTGTCTGGACAAGTGCAGCTTCAACTACACTCAAGGAGCTCCGCACCACCCAGGACAAATTGGCACCTAGCCACTTTCAGACCTCGAACTGCACCCCCCCCCCCACCCAACCCCCCCCCCCCCCCCGCGCCCCCCAACCCTTGGAGGTGTCTGCATTCATCTCCACTTGTGCATTCCCCACATCCTTCCCCCTCACACCCTGTCGTACCCCTATGAGACCTGCAGGGAAACAGTCTTTTTTTTTTAAATCTTTTTATTGGCTTTTCTCATATTTATAAGTAGTTGTTGTGTATATATACGTTACATTTTTCTTGCCCGCGCTAATTCACTTTATTTTACAGAGAGGTCTGTTTTGTCCCTTCCTATGTGTCCCTGGCTATTTGGATCCCCAGGTAACGGAATCTGTTCTGGACCGTTTTGAACGGGAGCCCCTTCAGCTCTGTCCCTCCCCCCTTTGGGTTCACTGGAATGTCTCGCTTTTGCCCAGGTTAAGTTTGTAGCCCGAGCAGGTTCCAAACTCTTTCAGTATTTGCAGTGTTGCCTTCAGTCCCTCCTGTGGCTTCGAGACATAGAGGAGCAGGTCATCTGCATAGAGTGAGACTGGGTCTGGGCAACTGATCTTCCTGCCCTGGCGCCTGGAGACAACGTCCGCATACACCTACTGGAGGGTGGCTGGTCGGCAACCGCTGAGGTTCTCCGCCGCGTGGCTCCCCACTCATTCCTGGTTCACATGCCTGATAGCTCCATTCACCGTTGTAATCGACGGGCCCTTCGGCTGCTTCCGTGCTCGCTACGAGATCATGCACCGGTGCCACGCCCTCCTGTTGTTCCTGATGTCGACTTCGTTGAGCTTCCTGCCACTCTGCCTCTTCCTCTCTCGCCCGTGGCCAGGCCCATTCCTCAGCCGGTGGATCCTGACCCACCCTTGAGGCGGTCAACCCGAATTCGTCGCCCACCTGAGAGACTTGACTTATGAGCCTGTTTGCACATTGGACTCACTGAATTGCTGTGCAATAATGTTAACGTGTTTCTTTCTTGTCGTTCCAGGAGTTCTCTTTCGATATTTGATGATTGCACTTGTTTTGTTTGTGGTACAACCTCGTTGCTCTGTTGCACCTGACACCTCCCTCTGTATATAGTTTAGCCTCATGTACATGTTGTAAATATTGCACACACATACTCAGATGCACTCAGTACACACCAATATTTATTACCATGTAGGCACATATCCTTGTGAAAAGGGGGATGTCATGATATCCACAACAGCATATCATGGTGCAATCACACACACACACTGATGGACAGGCAGTTGGACCAACCAACACACACACAACATCGCAGCCAATCACCAGTGAGAGCACACGCACTATAAAACAGGGAACACCACAGTTCCTGCTCATTCTACCAGGAGATAGCTCAGAGCACAGAGCTCACAGCGTGCCACTCAGACATACACCATGTGCTGAGTGCCTCACCAAGATAGTGAAAGGGCTGGGTCCACAGGTTAGCTGGTGAAGCACGAACCTCAGCCAGCAGTTATTAGTTATAATTGTACAAGACAATAAAACAGAGTTGTACCATCTACAACCGTGTTGGTTCGTTTGTGTATCGGAACACCCAACACGACAGTGGGCAGAGGCCCATCCAGCCGGGGCTCTTGTAACCAAGCATAACAGCCGAGCAGGGACCGGCATGTTGGTTGTCCGACGGGGATGGTGTGGTGTAAATATTACTGCCATAGTGGGCAGACAGATTGTTTAGTTGAAATACATCCTGGTCATTCCTATCGCTGGATTCCTGGCCATTAAACACTCCCAATTTCCTTTTTTCCAAAAATACACATTGTTCATAAAATGTATGAAAATCTCTACATTGTGGTGGATTCAAGATTGAGTCTGCACGCCCAGCGGCTCATGGAGCTTTGTTTAGAAGATGTGAACACTACAGGCAGCGATGTTAGACTGCCCGCCTGCCCGAACAAACGGCCAATGACATCACGCAGCCTATTGTGATTGTGACATTAACATGGAACATACAGTGCAGAAGGAGGCCATTCGGATCATCGGGTCAGCACCGAGCCACTTAAACCCTCACTCCCACCCTATCCCCGTAACCCAATAACCCCTCCTAACCTTTTTGGTCACTAAGGGCAATCCACCTAACCTGCACATCTTTGGACTGTGTGAGGAAACCGGAGCACCCGGAGGAAACCCACGCAGACACGGGGAGAACGTGCAGACTCTGCACAGAGCATCATGAACAATCCATGAGCATCATGAACAATCGATCAACGGCAGCAGTCACGACGGCAGACGTTCCGGAGGTCGCCATTCTCTGTGCGGTTGTAGGTGAACCGCAGGCATCTGTTTTTTAGTACCTGCTGCAATCTCTGGTGTCTTTGGCTTGGTGCAGGCATCGTCAGTGGTTATCTTAACCGGAGCCGGTGTCATGATCTGAGGTTGACTGGGCGTTTGATTCGCAATTGGGATGCTGTTTTCCTCCATTCGTTCGGGTGGAGTCGGATTCTCGGGAAGGTCCAGGTCGTCTCTGGGCACAGCTGGATTTGGTCTCTTGGTTCTTCCTCCAGCAGATTGGTTCTTGTTGCCAAAAGTTGATCCGCATGCCTCCTCCATATTGCATCTTCTCGGCTTTGTAGGGTGCAGGAGGCCGGTCCTGTCTGTGCTAAGATGTCGCCAGGAATACACATTTCACTTGTGGGATCCTTTCCTGCCAGAACCTCTTGACCTTGATGAAAAACACAACCTTTGCCTTGGCCTACCGGCGCATGACCTGCACCAGCTGTTTCTTCGCGACAACTTCTTTTACCCGGGTGGTTTCTGCAAATCGAATGCTGAGCGTAGTTGACGTTTACCCATTCGCAACTCTGGAGAAACTTGGATTGTTGAGAGTGCAGTATTCCCGTATGTTTAGACAATAACCTTATTCTCTGGTTACCTTTGACGAATGTTTCACCGTCTGTACAAAATGTTCTGCCAGCCTACCTCTGGCAGAGTGGGAAGGAGCGGACCGAATGTATTTCATTCCGTTCTCCTTCAAGTGGTTTATGAACTCTTGAGATATGGGTTGTGGTTTCCCGACAGTGGAACGCCGCCAGTAGAATCCGGGAGGGGCCTCCCCCTGGGATTCACATCGGCTGTTGCGCCTCGCAAGATCTGATTAGATCTCGAATGGTTACGTGAGTTTAAAAATCCACTGAGCCGTGCCGACACCGGATCGAATGGCCACACAGCATCTGTCGCCCTCACTGAGGAGACCCCAGCCGAGCACCGATTAATACTGGTCCCTACAAATGGGGACCTGCACTTGGGCGGGGGGGGCTCCCAGGCATTTGGAGGCCCCTGGGTGGTGGGCCTCTGGGCAGAGTGGCACCTGGGCACTGCTGGTATCACCTGGGAGCCTTGGCACTGCCAGCCTGGCACTGCTATGGTGCCCAGGCTTCACTGCCAGGCAGGATGGGGCACTGCCAAGCTGCCAGGTTGGCATTTTGCCCTCAGGCACTGCATTGCCCTGCCTATGTGAGGTGGGGTGCGGTGGGGGCCTGAGGACCCCCTTATAGGTGAGTTGGGGCGGTGGGGGGGTTGGTCCAGGGGTCGCGTTGGGGGGGGGGGGGGGGTCGAGAGATCAGGGGATCATTTAAAAATGGTGGCCTGACCGCTTCCTGTTCTGAGGAGCTCCTCAGTGCAGGAAGTGACACTAAGTGCGGCCTCGGATGGGGACATTTCCCGTCGGGGCCCAAAGTGCAACAGTGTCGATAGATATCGGGGTCATTCCTGGCACTCCAGGCACTGGGAATGAAATGAAAATGAAATGAAAATCGCTTATTGTCACAAGTGGGCTTCAAATGAAGTTACTGTGAAAAGCCCCTAGTCGCCACGTTCCGGCGCCTGCTCGGGAGGCTGGTATGAGAAATGAACCGTGCTGCTGGCCTGCCTTGGTCTGCTTTCAAAGCCAGCGATTTAGCCCTGTGCTAAACCAGCCCCTAAATGAGCCCGCTAATCCCGCCCAGAACAGACTCTGATTTGCTTTGGTTAGATCGTGTCCATGAACTGTGGTCCATTATTGCTCATGTGTTGTCCAGGGGAACCGAATCTGCTGAAGATTTTGCCCAATCTCTTGATTGTTTTCTCCGATGACAATGACTTCATGACGCCAATTTAGGCGATCGCCTGGAGTGAGAAACATAAAGCCCATCAAGTAGTCAGGTGTAATCACATGTGACCATTACCAGGCCTCTTCTAACCAGGGTGCAGCGGGGTTAATGGAGGCAGGTTGGCCCAACGGGGTGATTTATCTTGCCGTGCATCCCTGCAAACAACCCACCCCCACCCCCTTCAGCTGTCCAGGCCCAAGGCTCTCGAACACCCTCCCTAAACCTGGCTGGCTCCTCACTCTCTTGTATTGAGATACCCCTTGAAACCTACTTTGTCCAACTTTTGGTCACTTTTCCTAATGTCTTTATCACTTTAGCTGAGTGTGAAGTGTTCTTCTACACACCTGTGTGAAGTGAATTGGGATGTTTGACAACAGTGAAAAACCCAATCTAAATGGGAGGTGTTAGGAGTGTTGGGTCACATTGAAGAAAATGTACACATTCCTTGCACTATGTTTATATAAGATAAAGAGCTTTCAATAAACCGACTAGGCCCCTGGTCCAACCCGACTATACCCCTGACCTAACCCGACTGCACCCCACCACCCTACTACCCCCGACCTGCCTCAACTACCTCCCCAACCCTCTCACCCACTTACCCATCACATCCAACTGGTACCCTACCCACCTACTACCTCACTCACTTGTCAACCTACCCACTGTGATGATATGCATGGGCAATCTTGAATATAATAATGCACACGACCTCCGACCAGCAGGTGGTAGTGTAAACCTACCATGTGACTGTGCCTCGGGGAGTTGGGAGTAAGTCGTGTTGGTGGATAGACGTATTTTGCAGTAGCTCAAGAATAACTAGTTAGTGTTAGTAGTTTGTCATATATTTATTCCAGTTATCTTTACCACGCATTTGTTTTGTAATAAATTATTTTAACTGGTCAAGAACTAGTGTTCTGTAGTGCATCATTCCGATCGGTCCGTACACAAGAACATGACACCCACGACCTGTCTACTTACCCACCGTGCTGTCCGTGTCCACTCACCCATTCACTAACATCCACACTGGACACTTTAACCTATGTTGTGGCAGCTACTGCTGTTTAAAGGTGGTATGGCTCGTCTCCCCTCCCATGACGTTCCAACACAATGATGCAGCTCTTTTTCGGACGGTACGCTCCGTATTTCTGAAGAAGCCGCATTGGAAAACCCGGCTACAAATGTTGGGCACTGTCCATGTGCTCGAGGGGAGCGGCAATCTGATGGCGATTGACACTTGACGGAAGATCCAAGCCGTTATAAATTGTCTCAGTATCCCTCAACCATCCGTGGGGAAAGTATCACGGTAATGTCACTGGGCTGGTAATCCCGAGATCCAGGCTAGTGGTCTGGGAACACAGGTTCAAATCCCACCTCAGTAATAGTGACCATCAAACCATTGTTAATTTTATCATAACTATAGAGTCATAGAAACTCTACAGTGGAGAAGGAGGCCATTCGGCCCATCGAGTCTGTACTGACCCTTGGAAAGAGCACACTACCTAGGCCCATGACCCCAACCCTAACCCCGTGACCCAGTAATCCCACTTAACCTATTGGACACGAAGGGCAATTTCGCATGGCCAATCCACCTGACCTGCACACCTTTGGGACTGTGGGAGGAAACCGGAGCACCCGGAGGAAACCCACTCAGACACGGGGAGAACGTGCAAAGTCCACACAGTCAGTCACCCAAGGCCGGACTTGAACCCGGGCCCTGGCGCTGTGAGGCAGCAGTGCTAACCACTGTGCCACCAGGCCACCTGATTCACTAATGTCCTTTCGAAAGGAAATTTGCCATCTTCAGCCGCCGGTGTGATCGACACACGACTCCAGCCCCACAGTAATGCTGATTTTAACTGGCCTCTGAAGTGGAGGGCTCAACTCCAAGGCATTTTGGGATGGCAACAAACGCAAGCCTTGCCAGTAATACCGTCTCGTGAAAAAAAAATCAATTTAGGAAAAGCTGTGGCTCATTGGAAATGCTCTGAACTCTGAGTCAGCAGGAGCTGGGTTCAATTCCTGTGCCAGAGACTACAGTACAAAATATTCGGCTGAGACACTCTGCGCATGCCTGAGGGAGGGAGTGCTGAATCTTTGGAGCTTTGTTTTAAACTTCTTGGGCAAGGCCGACATTTATTGCCCCTTCCCATTTGATCTTGCGCCACCTTCTCAAACCACTGCTGCACATCATAGATAATCATAGAATTTACAGAGCAGAAGGAGGCCATTCGGCCCATCAAGTCTGCACCAAACCTTGGAAAGAGCACCCGACTTAAGACCACACCTCCATCCTATCCCCGTAACCCAGTAACCACACCCAACCTTTGGACACTAAGGGGCAATTTAGCATGGCCAATCCACCTAACCTGCACATCTTTGGACTGTGGGAGGAAACTGGAGCACCCAGAGGAAACCCGCGCACACACGGGGAGAACGTGCAGACTCTGCACAGACAGTGACCCAAGCCGGAATTGAACCTAAGACCTTAGAGCTGTGAGGCAGCAGTGCTAACCTCTGTGTCACCGTGCTGCCCTGGTGTGGGTGTAGGTACACCCACAGGGCTGTTAAGGAGGGAGATCCAGGATTTTGACTCAGCAACAGTGAAGGAATGGGGATATATTTCCACGTCAGGATGGTGAGTGACTTGGAGGGGAACCTTCAGCTTGTGATGTCCCCATGTGTCTGCTGCCCTTGTCCTTCTAGCTTGTTGTCGACAATTCAATTTTCAAGTAATACAGAAATGATTTTCTTGCTTACGGCAAACAGCTTGCAATAACTTCAAAAGTCAAAGTCAGAAAGTGAAATATGGAAAAAACAGGAAGACAGCGAATAGTTAAGTCAAAGTATAGATTGATTCCAGAATGGAATATGGCCGTACGAACCATCACAGTTATACTAAATCATGTCAGTCTTTAGCCATCTAGCTATACCCCTATGTAATCCTAATTGGTTTGGGTTAAAATCAAATAAGTTTATTCGATGTTTTAGCTGTCTGTCATTTAATGTACAACATTAACTTAAATGTATTCTTGTATGAGCTATGGAATGCGATTCGGCTTCCTTATCGCATACAGCTTGAACTGGATTCTTGCTGAGGACAATAGCACCTTTAGTTGGCGCCTGCCCTGTTCTTGAAATCGGTCTTTAAAAAATCAGCTGAACTCTCCAAAGCAAACAGCCACCACTAGCCAATAACATCAAAATGGAAAGTGTTGTTGAACTATTATTTACTGCATTATTATTCATTTATTAGTGGATTATTATTAATAATTTATTATTAAATCACATAATCAACTTTGATAATCATTCTACCAGTTATAGAGATCTACCATGCGGATTTAGTGGCACTTGTGAACACTAAAACTCAGTAGAAATTTGAGTTAAAACGTCTCAGGTGCAAATAAGAATCTGTTTTATTTGTCTTTATTGATTACAATTGAGAATCATTTAAAGTCTTATTCTTTAATAAGTCCGGCTAGCAAAGGACTCAATAGAAGCAATCTTGTCGACAATTCAATTTTCAAGTCATACAGAAATGATTTTCTTGCTTACGACAAACAGCTTGCAATAACTTCAAAAGTCAAAGTCAGAAAGTGAAATATGAAAAAAATAGAAATTTGAATAGTTAAGTCAAAGTATAGATTGATTCCAGAATGGAATATGGCCGTACGAACCATCACAGTTATACTAAATCATATCAGTCTTTAGCCATCTAGCTGTACCCCTATGTAATCCTAATTGGTTTGGGTTAACATCAAATAAGTTTGATTCAATGTTTTAGCTGTCTGTCATTTAATATGCTTTGAACTGGATTCTTGCTGAGGACAATAGCGCCTTTAGGTTACTGTGCTGTTGCCATGGAGCCTGCCCTGACCTTGGACACTGTCTTGAGAAATGTATTTATTAACTTAGTGAAAAGTGTTTGTTTTATCATGGTTTTTGTGTTTCTGTTAAATTGTGTATCTTAATGTTGCACTGTCTTGAAATGAATTATGCTGAGTCACGCTGAATGTGTGTTTTGAAATGACCTGAGATTATGAGTTTTAAAGTGGGTATTTAATAGACCAGGGGCTTAATGCTAAACAGCTATCCTTTACCTATCACTTTTACCTAGAGAAAATAGCCGGCTTCTATACTTGTAGAGATCGCAGTTTTGGAAGGTTCTGTCGAAGGACCCTTGATGAGATGCTGCAGTGCATCTTGTGGTTGGTACACACGGCTGCCACTGTGCGTTGGTGGTGGGGGCAGTGTGTGTGGGAATGTTCTGGGCATGAGCTAGAAAGAGGGATTTGAACATGAGGAATGGAATTTTAGAATCCAAGCATTGCTGGGCCTGGGTCAAGTGTAGGTGATCGAACAGAGGGTGATGGGGGAAACGAAGGACAGGGCCAGGAATGGGGGAGGGGGTGTTTTTACATACCTGACGACTGTTACTGCTAATGCTTTAACCTTGTGCTTTGATAAAAGCAACAATCCCTTGGATGTGAATCATGCTGGCAAGACGCTGTTGATTCACCATCCTTTGTTTTGCCTGAGGAAGTGGTGTCGAGATGTCTTACTTTGTACCAGTTACGTTTACAGCTGAATGGTTTGCTGGAACACTTCAGAGAGCATTAGGGTCAACCACAGAGTAAGGGACTGGAGGGGTGTGGAGACCAGAACAGGCTGAGGCTGACAGCCTCTCTCCCCCGACGGCCATTAGTGAAGCAGTTGGATTTTTCACGACAATCTGTCTGTGTTCGTCTGTCGTTTCCTTGTGCTCTCTGGTGAAGGCCAGCCTGCACGTTAACGGCATTGCTGACCGTAAGCTCAAAACCTGCCGCCGCGAAACTCAAACTTGCAGAAGCTCTGAGTTGGGGGTTGATGCACTATCAATTACGTCGAGACGAGAGTAGAATGTAATCGAGGCATTATTACAGAGATGTGTGACCTCCTACAGCAGCTTACGAAATGACTGCTGTTCGGAGAGCACACACATTTATACTCCGCCTACTGGGCAGAGCCAGCAGGCAGGGACCTACCCCCGTACCTGTAGTACAGGGGCCTTACCGTAATACCCATATATACAATATAATACAACAGTGGTGACTACCACAGGGGTACTGTAACACAAGTGGGCCAGTTAAATCTCGACTGATTGCTGCCCCCACTCCAGCTACCTGCTCTAGTGCTCTTCCTTCCGATATTCTTACTTCACACAAGAGGAGAAAGGGAATGAAGGACGCGCTGATGGGGTTCGATGTGAAAAAAGGAGGAGCCACATGCGGAGTACAAACACCAAAATGGTTTGGGGTCTCCCTATCTGAGACAGAGATGAGGAGGAATTTCTTCTCTCAGAGGGGAGTGAATCTGTGGAATTTGTTACCGCAGAGAGCTGTATAGGCTGAGTTGTAAATGTATGTTCAAGGCTGAGATAGGTTTTTACTCGGAAGGGAATCGAGGGTTATGGGGATAAGCTGGGGAAATGGAGTTGGGGATCACCATCGCTGAATCTCCCTCAGTCAACATCCCTTGGGGTTTTCATTGAACTGAACTGAATCGGTCATGTAAATGTGGGGCTGAATTCTCAAAATCGCGTTCGGCGCGGGGGCGGAGAATCCAATTTCACGCCGAAATCGGGCCCAGCGCCGATCCGGTGATTCTCCGGGGTCCGCGTATCGGCGTGATCGCGGAGTACGCCGCGCGGCTGGGGGCCCATTGGCTGAGGCCTGCCCGACGATCCTCCGCTCCCGGCCGGCCGAGTTCCCGACGGCGCGGAACTAACCTGCTATTGCCGGTCGAGGTGCTCGCTTGGCGGCTGCGACTCAGTCCGCGGCCGCCCTGGTGGGGGGCGGACACCGGGGGGGGGGCCTTATAGGCGGCCGGGAGACAGATCGGGGCGGTCAGATCCTCGGGCGCGCGGCCTATCGGGGGCGGGGGGGGGGGGCCTAGTTTTTATGTGTGGCTCCGCGGTCCGAGTCCGCCATGGCGCACGGCGCAGCCGCTGGAGGCCTCCGCCGTGCACATGCACAGACTCAAAATCAGAGATGCGGGGGCTCCTATCCGCAGCTAAAGCAGCGTGAATTACTCCGGGTCCCTGCTAACCCCCTGCAGGGCATCGAATTGGCTCAGCTTTTTTAAAGGAATCTCCAGATTAAAACTCCAGCGTTTTTACCCCGACGTGGAGACATAGTCCCATTTTGGGAGAATCCAGCCCCTGGCCAGATGCGAGGAATTCTGAGGTGAGGAACTCACATCCTGACTCCACAGAGCCTGCCATCATCTACAAAACACACGTCCGGATTGTGATGGAATACTCTCCACTTGCCTGGATGAGTGCAACTTTAAGAAGATCGACAGAATGCTGCATGAAGCCACCCATTGGCATCCCATCCACCACCTTAAACATTCACTCCATCCACCACGGAGGTCCCCTGGGGCAGTGGGTAGCCTCCCTACCGCTGGACTGGAAGCTCCGGGTTCAAGTCAAATGCCAAGAATCGTTGACCATGAGAGGAACATTCAACGCAGTTCAATGGCTGATTACATCTTTCCACTACTTCTCCCACGACCTCTATTGTCTAGAAGGACAAGGCCACCACCGATGCACAGGGGCAGCCGTGTGTACCATCTACAAGATACAGTGCACAAATTCACGAAGGCTCCATCGACAGCACCCTCCAAACCCACAACCTCTATTGTCTAGAAGGACAAGGGCAGCAGATCGATAGGAACACCACCACCTGGAGGTTCCCCTTCAAGTCCCTCACTGTCGTTGCTTGGAAATATATCGCTGTCCCTTCACTGTCGCTGGGCCAAAGTCGTGGAACTCCCTCCCTAACAGCACTGTGGGTGTGCCTACACCATTTAGTCTGCAGTGGTTCAAGATGGTCGCTCACCACCCACCATCTCTGAGGCAAATTAGAGATGGGAAATAAATGCTGACCTAGCCAGCGACACCCACATCCCACAAAGGAATAAAAGTTACGATGCAACACTCAGGAAAATCAATTAATCGCAATTTTGAAATTTTCAAGTGAACCCTCCCCCCCTCACCCAGTCGCAAGAATTCCAGATTTGCGCTTAGAAATGACATCGTAGAACCAGAGAATTCCTGCAGTGCAGAAGGAGGCTGTTCGGCCCATTCGAGTCAGCACCGACCCTCTGAGGAAGCACCCCACCTAGACCCACCCCCTGCCCTATCCCCATTACCCCCTAACCCCACCTAACCTGCACAACTTTGGGCTGCGGGAGGAAACCGGAGCGCCCGGAGGAAACCCACGCCGACACGGGGAGAACGCGCAGACTCCGCACAGACAGTGACCCAGCGAGGGGAATCGAACCTGGGACCCTGGAGCTGTGAAGCCACAGTGCTAACCACTGTGCCACCCTGCCGCCTGAACAGCCCAACTCCGATTTGAGATTATTCTTCCTTTGTCGGAAAATGCTGACTCTTACAGCATAGTCGTAGTCCATTCGGTCCGTCGTATCTCTGCTGGCCCTTTCAAAAGGCAGTCCAATTAATTCCACAGTACTGCTCTTTCCACATAGCCCTGCATTGTTTTACTTTGCCGGTCGGGGTGCTCGCTTGGCGGCTGCGACTCAGTCCGCAGCCACCCTGCATTGTTTTACTTTGTCAGGATTATTCCAGACGCCTTTTGAAAGCTATCATCGAATCGGCTGCCACGCCCCTTTCAGACAGCAGCTTCCACATCACAACAACTCGCTGCGTAAAAACATTCTCCCCAACGCTCCTCTGTTTCTTTTCCCTCTGTAAAAACAGGAACCCACCCGCAATATCACCTGTACATTGTTAATATTCAACACAATGGGAGGGCAAGACAGTGCATGAGGAATCCAATACCATGATTGGCTTTGATGAAGTAAAGATTCAGAAATTGATTCCAATGGCAGGAGATTTCGCAAGTGGCAGGTTCTCTGAAGTGCCGAGGATTGATAAATTCGATAGAGGAGTTCAAAATCAGGAGGTATTTGGGCAAAGTCACAGAGTCTCAGATGTTTACAGTGTGGAAACAGGCCCTTCGGCCCAGCATGCCCATGCCGCCCAGTTTCTATCACTTAGCTAGCCCCAATTGCCCGCATTTGGCCCGTACCCCTCTATACCCACCCTGCCCATGTAACTGTCTGTCTGTTTTTTAAAGGAAAAAATTGTACCCGCCTCTACCACTGCCTCTGGCAGCTCGTTCCAGACACTCACCACCCTCTGTGTGAAGAAATTTCCCCTCTGGTCTCTTTTGTATCTCTCCCCTCTCACCTTAAACCTCTGCCCTCTAGTTCTGGACTCCTCTACCTTTGGGAAAGGATGTTGACTATCTACCTTATCTATGGCCCTCATTATTTTATGGACATCTATAAGATCACCCCTAAGCCTCCTACGCTCCAGGGAAAAACGTCCCAGCCATCCAGCCTCTCCTTATAACTCAGACCATCAAGTCCTGGTAGCATCCTCGTAAATCTCTTCTGCACTCTTTCTAGTTTAACAATATCCTTCCTGTAATAGGGTGACCAGAACTGGACACAGTATTCCATGTGTGGTCTTACTAATAAGAACAAAGAACAAAGAAAAGTACAGCACAGGAACAGGCCCTTCGGCCCTCCAAGCCCGTGCCGACCATGCTGCCCGACTAAACTACAATCTTCTACACTTCCTGGGTCCGTATCCCTCTATTCCCATCCTATTCATGTATTTGTCAAGATGCCCCTTAAACGTCACTATCGTCCCTGCTTCCACCACCTCCTCTGGTAGCGGGTTCCAGGCACCCACTACCCTCTGCGTAAAAAACTTGCCTCGTACATCTCCTCTAAACCTTGCCCCTCGCACCTTAAACCTATGCCCCCTAGTAATTGACCCCTCTACCCTGGGAAAAGCCTTTGACTATCCACTCTGTCTATGCCCCTCATAATTTTGTAGACCTCTATCAGGTCGCCCCTCAACCTCCGTCATTCCAGTGAGAACAAACCGAGCTTATTCAACCGCTCCTCATGGCTAATGCCCTCCATACCAGGCAACATTCTGGTAAATCTCTTCTGCACCCTCTCTAAAGCCTCCACATCCTTCTGGTAGTGTGGCGACCAGAATTGAACACTATTGTCTTGTACAACTTCAACACAATGCCCCAACTCCTGTATTCAATATTCTGACCAATAAAATCGAGCATGCTGAATGCCTTCTTCACCACCCTGTCCACCTGCAACTCCACCTTCAAGGAGCTATGAACCTGTACCCCTAGATCTCTTTGTTCTGTAAACCTCCCCAACTCCCTACCATTAACTGACGGTAGCACGGTTGCTTCACAGCTCCAGGGTCCTGGGTTCAATTCCCAGCTTGGGTCACTGTCTGTGCCGAGCCTGCACTTTTTCCCCGTTTCTGCGTGGGTTTCCTCCAGGTGCTCCGGTTTCCTCCCACAGTCCAAAGATGTAATATTATTAAAGAACAAAGGTTAAGATATGCAGACTGTCTGTCTGCTAAAGCTGTAATTAAGGTGTCATAAGAGTAAGGTAATCATTCATTCCAACCACTTACTTGGTTACAGATAAAGGGCTAATGGAATAGTGTTGATATTTTGAATGGTTCCCTGGTGTACAGGTAATTTTAGGGATTGTGTTTAAACCTAGTTAAGCACATCATGGGGTATCTTAATGGGAGACAGGTGATGTAATTAATCAGAGGAGCCAGGTCTGTCTGTAGTTTGCAGTTTTGCCAATTAACAAAAGATTAAGGGCAAAGGTCTGACAAGACAGGAGTATATTGGAACTGCTCCTGAAAGGGTCTCTTTCCCAAAGGCCTACACAGAAGACAGGAAGTAAACCTGTTTTGTTAACTTTATTTATGTGTAGTGTTTGAACTGTATTGCGGGTTGCTTGGTTGGAATATTTATAGTGAAGAAGTAGGGAAGAAATTAAAGTTTTTCCTTTTATGTAAGCACTGTTTAACTGTTAATTGTAGAGCTATTTCTATGATGTTCATGTGGTTAATACTATGTTAAAAGCAAAGATTGATTTACCCTAAAAGATCCCTACTTGTCAGTGAAATCACTCCTGGGGTGAAGCATCCTTTCCGCACAGTTTTTACAAATTGCAAATTGTTGGGGTTTCTGGTCCGGTATCCTAACATAAATTGGGGTCTGGTCCGATACCCTAACACTGTGAACCCAGTGGCATTCCAACCATACACTTTAATTTGTCGCACTTAATTCTGCACTCCTAAATGCAAGTCTTTCTTTCGACAAATACCCCAAATAACGTTGAGAGCCACGCAGTGATTCATGCAAATTTCTTTCTTTCAGTGTGTGTTTTTGTTCGACTCTGGCTGGATCCGGCAGATGGGGGATTATGCATTTATTACAGTGTAAGATTCTGAAGCGTCCCAGCGTAATTAAATTCTTGAGAACCTGGTTTCCTGTGACGTTTTAGGCACTAATGTCACTGCAAATTGTTTCAGTGAAATGCTGACTGAGGGGGGGCGGTCTGGCCAGACTGCTGGCCTTTTCAAACACTCATTAAATCCTGAGGCCGCTGCGCCACGCAGCAAAGCTGTGGAAGCCCAGCCCGTTGCTGAGTCTAAAGTGGCAGCCGTGGCTCAGTGGTTAGCGCTGCCCCCTGAGGCAGGAGGTTGTGGGTTCGAGTCGCACTCCGGAGACTTGAACGCAAGATGCAGACTGACGCTGCTGGGGTAGGTGCCGATGGGAGTGCGTCACTGTCGGTGGTGCTGCCTTTTGAATGGGGCATCAAACCAAAGCCCTGCCTGTTCCCTCAGGCGGAAAATCTCAAGGCAGGGCAACGGCACTAAGTGACGATGCTCGCTTGGAGAGCCGGTGCAGACACGATGGGCCAAATGACCTCCTTCTGCGGCGTAACCATCCTGTGATTCTGCGACTGTTTCAAAGAAGAGCAGAGGAGCTCCGTGTCCGGGGCAACATTTATCTATCGCTCCAGTGATTATTCGATCATTGTCACGTTACTGATAGCGGAAACGTAACTAACTCATTTCATTCACCACAGCCGTTAAATCACTAATTTGGCGTCAGCGGGAGAAT
This sequence comes from Scyliorhinus torazame, assembly GCF_047496885.1. Classification (NCBI taxonomy): domain Eukaryota; kingdom Metazoa; phylum Chordata; class Chondrichthyes; order Carcharhiniformes; family Scyliorhinidae; genus Scyliorhinus; species Scyliorhinus torazame. The sequence continues at coordinate 212,551,981 of NC_092719.1, forward strand.
TCTGGGCACCAGATTTTAAGGAAGATGTCATGGCCTTGGAGAGGGTACAAAGATTTATTGGAGTGACTCTCCAGGAAATTGTTAATGGAGTGGGAGCAGCGAATGGGAAAGATGGGTGAAGAATGAATCTGCAGAGGACCAAGGCCGGAATTCTCCGCCGCTAATTCGGGACTCCCGATCGGGCGGAGAATCCCACATCAGGATAAAAATGGGATCGGCGTGGGGTGGCAGGCCTGTCCCCAGTCTCCAGTTACACTCCACCGGCCACAGCGGGATTCCCACACTGCGCCAGCAGGAACACATAAACAGCTGGGAGCCCGAATCTCCCCCCCTCCGTGTTATGCTCCAATCCCCACAAACAGGAACAAAGAACAATACAGCGCAGGAACAGGTCCTTCGGCCCTCCAAGCCTGTACCGGTCATGATACCAACCTTGGCCAAAACTCTCAGCACTTCCTTGTGCCGTATCCCTCTATACCCATCCTATCCATGTGTTTGTCGAGCTGCCTTTTGAACGCCGTTAATGTATCTGCTTCCCCAACCTCCCCTGGCAGCACGTTCCAGGCACTCACCACCCTCTGTGGAAAAAACCTGCCTCGCACATCTCCTCTAAACTTTGCCCCACGGACCTTAAACCTATGCCCCCTGGTAACTGACCCCTTCACCCTGGGCAAGAGTGCCTGCCCATCCATTCTATCCATGCTCCTCATAATCCTGTAGACCTCTATCAGGCCACCCCTCATAACCCCTCAGGAAGTGAAGTCAGCAGCTGTCAATTGTAACAGGAATATTGATAAACAGCGCCGTTAGAATCAACGGAGGGTACTTCAGATAAATTCAAGCGTGAAGGGAAAGATAAATAAACAAACGTGCTGGCAGCTGTGTTTACACCATTACGTTGTCCATCAAAGGCAAGTCAAAGGTACTGCACAGTGGAATTGAATGAATGCTACGCATTCCAAAGGATCTCAGTAGATTTCAAGCCTTTTCAAACGTTGTGGGCTGTCTAGGAAGGTCCGGCGCTTCTTAAAATCAGAAGTTTCAAAAGCATCGGGCTGACCGAGCAGATGTGGGGAAAGACAAATTCTCCGAAATGGAGACTAAGTGTTCGATCGCAAAACGGGGTGCGGGGATAACCGATTCTGGCCACCACAGGGGGCCAGCACGGTGCTGGAGCGGTTCATGCCGCTCCAGCCTTACATCCTGGCGTGGACGGGGGGTGGCGCCAACCGCGTATGCGCGGGAGACTCGCGGAACGCTCCGGCCCCGACGCAACATGGCACGGGGGTTCTGGGGCCGGAAGCGGAACAAAGCAGGCCCGGGGGGAAGAGGCTGGCCCGCCGATCGGTGAGCCGCGATCGCGGGCCAGACCCCATCGGAGGCCCCCGCCACCCCCCCCCCCCCGGTGAAGGAGCACGTTTCCCCACCCTACAGGCCGCCCCTGACCCTTTGCGCAGAGTTCCCGCCGGCTGCGACCAGGGGTGAACGGCGCCGGCGGGACACTGCGGTTTCCACACGGCCGCACGGCCCATTCGGGCCGGAGAAACGGCGGCCTGGCCGCAGGCAGCGGCCCGCGACCGGCGCCGCACCAAACCCGCCGGCGCAAATGGCACTGATTCTCCGCATCTCAGAGAATCGTGCGCTGGCGTCGGGGCGGCGTGGCACGGCTGAGGCGATTCTCCGGCCCGGTACAGGGCTGGGAGAATTGCGCCCAAAGTGTTCCAGCTTGAATCTTCGAAGAACTGCCAGCTGCTGTACCAGCTGACAGGAAGGAGCGAGGACCCTGAGATGTGTAACCGGATCCTGTGCTGTAATGCTGAATAAACACAATTTGGGCGCGATTCTCCGACCCCCCACCGGGGGCTGGCGTGAATCCCTCCCCCGCCGTGTCCCGAATTCTCCGCCACCAGAGATTCGGCGGGGGCGGGAATCACGCCGGTCGGCGGGCCCACCCCTGGCGATTCTCCGGCCCGCGATGGGCAGAAGTCCCGCCGATGTCAACCCTCGCCCTCTGGCGTGGATTAAACCTCCTTTTCAACGGCGGGACAAGGCGGCGCGGGCAGACTCTGGGGTCCTGGGGGCGATCTGGTTCCGGGGGGTGCCCCCACGGTGGCCTGGCCCGCGATCGGGGCCCACCGATCCGCGGGCGGGCCTGTGCCGTGGGGGCACTCTTTTTCTCCCGCTTTCGCCCTGGTCTTCACTATGGCAGAGGCGGAACAGACCCCCTCCCCTGCGCATGCGCGGGGATGCCGTGAGCGGCCGCTGACGCTCCCGCGCATGCGTCGCTCAGCGAAGTCCTTTCAGCGCCGGCTGGCGTGGCGCCAAAGGCCTTTCCCGCCAGCTGGCGAAGCGGAAACCGCTCCGGCGCGGGCATAGCCCCTCAAGGTGAGGGCTTGGCCCCTAAAGGTGAGGAGAATTCCGGACGCCCGACGCCGGACTGAGCCGCGCCGTTTTTGACGCCGGGTAGCGGACATTGCGCCGTTTGCGGAGAATCCCGCTTACGAACTCTTCAGACTGCCTCTTCGCCGTTTACTTAAGTGAGGAAAATATTTATCTTATCCTCACCTTATATTGTATTCGCTTTCGGCAAAAATGTTGGTAATTACGCCAATCCTCTTTGTTCGGGTTGAACATATCCCCAGAAATATCTCCAGCACCATTTTCTTTCAATTACCTACTGTCCTGCCGCACTGCATACCTGAATATGATGTACACACGAAGCAACCTTTCAAATTGCTCAAACCTCCTCAAAATCTATTTTACGAGGTCTAAAAATGTGCGACAATGTTCCACAGAAAATTGCTCAAATTTAATTTTTTGAGAATTCCTTCCCAGTCTTGTGTCCAGCTTTCTGCTGTGCCCTGCACTGAGCATGACAAACACACCAGGCGGCAGGCGGCCTTCTTCAGCTAATTTTAGTCACACCTTCCTAACGAGGAGGACAGTGAACAGTGAAAGTCGCCACATTCCCCGAGGACCAGAGGCTGCTTTTTTCCCCTTTTTGGGAAAGGGAGCTGACTGGTGATGATTTAACCGTAGGGTCACCACACCTCAGGTGAGGGGCAAGTTGAAAAGGCAGGGCCTTCACGTGTAAGTTCAGCCGGCACGGGAATTGAACCCACGCTGTTGGCGTCGCTCCGCATCACGAAACAGCAGTCCAGCCAAATGAACTGAACTGGCCCCAAAGAGAGGGCACTGGAGAGGGTTGTATGATCGTGCCATCTGCTACAAAGACCTTGCACCTTTCACAACTGAAATAGATCACAAAGTGCCTGATAGCCAACCAAGTGCTTTTGAAGTGTGGTCGCTGTCATAATGTGCGAAACACAGCAGCCAATTTGCACACAGCAAGATCCCACACACAGCAATGTGATAACGGTCAGACAACCGGGCGGCACGGTAGCACGGTGGTTAGCACTGTTGCTTCGCAGCGCCAGGGTCCCGGGTTAGATTCCTGGCTTAGAACATAGAACACAGAACATTACAGCGCAGTACAGGCCCTTCGGCCCTCGAGATTGCGCCGACCTGTTGGGCACTGATTTGTTATGTTGTAGGTGTAACATAAGCGACTTCCTTGTGGTGCACTTGACAAAGGAAGGTTCAGACGTGGAGATAACTTCAACACGTTTATTAAACTATTTACACTTCTATTACTCGGGTTTGACACTACTGCTAATCTGACTATAGCTACCCAGACTGACTAACCAGTTGCTGCAATCCACGTGGTGGGAGTGATATTGAATCAACCCTGTCTCTGTACTCACTGACTGTCTCCACTGGAAAAAGGCAGATCATGTGTGTGGTGTCCTTTTATATATTTATATATATACCAGGGCAGCACGGTAGCCTTGTGGATAGCACAATTGCTTCGCAGCTCCAGGGTCCCAGGTTCGATTCCCGCTTGGGTCACTGTCTGTGCGGAGTCTGCACATCCTCCCCGTGTGTGCGTGGGTTTCCTCCGGGTGCTCCGGTTTCCTCCCACAGTCCAAAGATGTGCAGGTTAGGTGGATTGGCCATGATAAATTGCCCTTAGTGTCCAAAATTGCCCTTAGTGTTGGGTGGGGTTACTGGGTTATGGGGATAGGGTGGCGGTGTTGACCTTGGGTAGGGTGCTCTTTCCAAGAGCCGGTGCAGGCTCGATGGGCCGAATGGCCTCCTTCTGCACTGTAAATTCTATGATAATGATATATGGGTTGGTATAATGCCCTCCTGTGGTGGTGTCACCTCTGTGTGTATCGTGAATGTCCATTGGTCGTGTCCTGTCTAACTGATCTATTGGTTGAGTGTGTGTGTGTGAGATGTCTCTATAGTGTCTAGTGTCTAGCTAGCCTACATGCATTTACATTGATGCACATCACCCCTTTTTTATATGTTACATATTTTCTGTACACTTTGAGAAAATTGAACAAAAAACAGGTAGATAGGTTAAGGTATATACAAGTCATGGGAACAGTGATTAAACAATAAGTCCAAATCATTTGTGTGCGTCCAAAAACCATCAGTCATCATGGTCAATTGTCTCTCTTGGTTATGAATGCCATCAACGTCCCTGTGCCACAGGAACCAAGAAGTGGTCCAATCACTTTGCTGTCTGATTTGGAGCGCCTTTCTTCTTCGATGTTTGTGACGATGCTGTTGGATGGCATCATGTAGCTGATAAGGTGTTGACGTTGAAGAGGTACCATCAACAGTATCATTCGAGGTCATGGATGTGCCATATGGTGAAGTTGGATAAGACTGTACATACTGGTTCTGGCCACATGCTCGGTGGGAAGGGTGATCCTGCTGAGAACCGTTGAATCTTGTCAAATTGGAAACAGAATTGCTGCTCGCATAAATACCTGGTGATGGTGTGAAACTAGAACCTTGCATCTGATAGGAATATGCCGTCTGGCCAGGCTGGGGTGCAGCAAATCCTGGGCTGTAACTAAGGAATCCAGTCTGTAGTGCAGATTGCGCTTGCGGTAGTCCTCCTTCGGTCTTGATCCCATTAGTGGGCAATCCGTAGTGCTGGCTTGTTTGAGAATATGCTGCATAGACTGCTGGCTGCTGCATGCCTGAATACTGGGTTTGTCCAGCATGAGCTGTCATTGGCCGCACTGCTGGTGTGGAAGAAATGTGTGGATATAGCTGTGGTGAATATTGGTGTATTCCTCTTGGACTGTAGCCGCTGCTTGTTATTACTGACCCAGTGTAATTGTTAAGTGATCCATCTCCTGTCGTTGTGGCATCTGCTGTCACCCTGAGCATGCCATCAATGAGGTTGCGGCACTCCCTGTCTGGAGTAAAGTCCGGCTTACGTGAATCAGAGTCGGCGTTTGGTTGCTCCCCATCTGGAGTTTGGTCTGTTTTAATTGAGTCAGTGTTGGTTTGTTGATGCTCCCCATCCGGAGTCTTAGCAGGTTCACTGGAGTCAGCTGAGATTTCTTGAAGCTGCACGTCTGGAGTCGGAACATACAGGATTGCATTGACTTTGTGGAGAGGTTCGAGCGAATGAGGGTGGAAGTAATGTGGTGTCACCGGAGTCACCAGTGGTCTCACAGTGATTGTCGAGTGCCTCTGTACACACTAGCTGAGGTCTGTCACTTTGCACATCTTGCATGGGAAGTGGGATGCTGTCGTCACTCGTCTCACATACCGTGGGTAGAGCCTCAGTAGCTGCTTGTTGTTCACTTGGGTTGGATAAATTGTCAGAGTCTTCATCTGATGGTGCAAACAATATGGGTGGACTGGTATTGTCTTGCTGTTGTCCTTCATTTGGGCTTGGACTGTCATAGTCGCTTTGTTCTTCACTGTAGCATGATAGACCGCCATGGTCATCCTGATGTACACTGGAGCGTGGTAGACTGTCATAGTCTTCTTGCTGTTTACTTGAGCATGGCAGACTTGCATCGTCTGCCGCTAGTTGGTCAGAGGAGGTTGCTAGACCCTCATGGTCTTGTTCCTGCAAGGACAGCGCGTCGGAGTCTTGCGTTGCTTCTATCGTGGAGGCTGTCCACGAGCTCGCTGTGGAGGCTTGTAACACTGGAGTCACGTCTTGTGTGTGCAAGGACTGCGCTTTGGAGTCTTGCGTTTCTTCTACCATGGAGTCTGTCCACGAGCTCGCTGTGGAGGCTTGTAACACTGGAGTCACTTCTTGTTCGTGCAAGGACTGCGGTGTGGAGTCTTGCGTGTCTTCTTTCGTAGAGTCGTGGACCACGCTCTGTGTGGCAGCAGGCCGCTCTCTGTGGGCTTGTACCACACTCTGTCCCTTGGTGTCAGGCCGCAGCATAATCCTGCACTCACGAGTCGGCATGTCGTATATGCTGGGCTGAAGATCCTCAAATCCGAAGAACGAATCCGCGGCTGCGTCGGATTCAGTGCGGGGGTCGTCAATGTGCAACACGTCTAGTTGCGGTTTGGATTTGGTACTGGGGTCGCCTCCCAAGGTGAAAGGTTCATCTGAGTCATTGTCTTCTAGGACCATGGGCGTCATTCTCCGACCCCCCGCCGGGTTGGAGAATCGCCGGGGGCTGCCGTGAATCCCGCCCCCGCCGGTTGCCGAAGTCTCCGGTACCGGATATTTGGCGGGGGCGGGAATCGGGCCGCGCCGGTTGGCGGGCCCCCCCGCTGGATTCTCCAGCCCGGATGGGCCGAAGTCCCGCCGATAATTTGCCTGTCCCACCGGCGTGGATTAAACCACTTTTTCAACGGCGGGACAAGGTGGCGTGGGCGGGCTCCAGGGTCCTGGGGGGGGGGCGGGGCGATCTGGCCCCGGGGGGTGCCCCTACGGTGGCCTGGCCCGCGATCGGGGCCCACCGATCCGCGGGAGGGCCTGTGCCGTGGGGGCACTCTTTCCCTTCCGCCTCCGCCACGGTCTCCACCATGGCGGAGGCGGAAGAGACTCCCTCCACAGCGCATGCACGGGAAACTGTCGGCGGCCGCTGACGCTCCCGCGCATGCGCCGCCCGGGGATGTCATTTCCACGCCAGCTGGCGGGGCAACAAAGGCCGTTTCCGCCAGCTGGCGGGGCGGAAATTCCTCCGGCGTCGGCCTAGCCCCTCAATGTTGGGGCTCGGCCCCCAAAAATGCGGAGCATTCCGCACCTTTGGGGCGGCGCGATGCCCGTCTGATTGGCACCGTTTTGGGCGCCAGTCGGCGGACCTCACGCCGTTTCGGGAGAATTTCGCCCCATATCATCACTGTTTGCGTCAGAGCTGGCATTGGGCTCGCGAGGTCCAGAGAAAATGTAAAAGTCGGTATCGAAGTATTCAAGGTCAGAATGATCGGTTTGGGCGTAGGTAACTGCTTGTTGCAGGGTTCTTTGGAGGTTAATTTCATTTCCTGGTTCAATTTGAGGCATTGTGCTGTCATTCCAGGTGAGGGAAGGCTGTTTGACGGCTTTAAAATATTTTTTCTTTGATTTGGGACGTTTCCCCTTTAAATGGGTGTGGTCCGGGGCCTCTGACGTCATGACGCATGTGACATCATACGTAGGAAGCGTCGCTGTTCCTGTACCGGGTGCCGATTTCGTGACTGCGCATGCGCGAAACGGACCTTCCCGTTCTGTGCGCTTCTCGCGCAACTGCGCAAGTGCAGTCCCTGTAGAAAGATGGCCGCCGGTCACAATTGTTCTCTGCTCTGGGATTTCGGCCTCGAGGTGAGTACTGGTGCTTCTCTTACCTTTTCTTGCTGGTTGGAGTGTGTTTTCCTCACAGTATTTGCCGAATTTGTCCAGGACTGCCTGGAAGTCGCTCCTGTTTTGCCCTTTGGAGAACTTTTAAAAAGATTTCTTCTGCTCTGGCACCGGCGATGGTGAGGAGAAACTCTGTCTTTTCAGCATTGGCCATGTCTTCTAGTTCGGCTGCTACCAGGAAGATTTCAAACATTTGCCGGAATGCCCGCCAGTTTTCGCGGAGATCGCCGCGGCACTGGAGCTGCTGCAGAACCCGGATCTTGAACATCTTGCCTGGGTATCGTTGCTGTCACTGTACGCTGAGGTATGGCTATCTGGACTGAACCAGTTCAGTCCTGGTACCATGATTTGTTATGTTCTAAGTGTAACATAAGCAGCTTCCTTGTGGTGCACTTGACAAAGGAAGGTTCAGACGTGGAGATAACTTCAACGCGTTTATTAAACTATTTACATTTCTATTACTCGGGTTCGACACTACTGCTAATCCTACTATAGCTACCCAGAGTGACTAACCAGTTGCTGCAATCCACATGGTGGTAGTGATATTGAATCAACCCTGTGACTTTACTCACTGACTGTCTCCACTGGAAAGAGGCAGATCATGTGTGTGGTGTCCTTTATATATGGGTTGGTGTAATGCCCTCCTGTGGTGGTGTCACCTCTGTGTGTATCGTGAATGTCCATTGGTCGTGTCCTATCTAACTGATCTATTGGTTGAGTGTGTGTGTGTGTGATGTCTCTGTAGTGTCTAGTGTCTAGCTAGCCTACATGCATTTACATTGATGCACATCACCACAGGCACTGTGTGTGCAGAGTCTGCACATTCTCCCCGTGTCTGCGTGGGTTTCCTCCAGGGGCTCCGACCCAAGCCCAAAGCCGGGGACCAGCCCAGAGCAATTATTGCGAAGCTGCACCGGTTCCAAGACCGGGAGAGAATCCTGAAGTGGGCCCGGCAAACGAAACAGAGCACGTGGGAAGGGAAGACCATTAGGGTGTATCAGGGCATTGGGGCGGATCTGGCCAAAAAAAGGGCTGAATTCAACAAGGCGAAATCAGCGCTGCACAAAAGCAAGGTAAAATTTGGGATGTTATTCTCGGCTAAACTCTGGGTAACATTTGAGGGGAAAGAGCTGTATTTTAACACCCCAGCGGCGGCTGATGAGTTTGTTAGAGCGAACAAACTGGGGCAGTGTGATAACCACTGTTGTACCTATATTAGAGGATGTACGGTAGAACCTGCACGATAGGTTCGCCTGTGGCCCCTGACTACTGGCTCTGCCCAGGAGACGGGGTATAAATATGCTCGCAGCCATTTCGCCAGCTGCTATGGGGGGCCACACATCTGATAGCAATAAAGCCTCAGTTTGGATTCAACTTATGTATTTAGCAAAATTGATCGTGCCTCAATTTATTGGTATCAGCTTCGAAGGATGGACCTCCGTATTAAACCGGATCGCCTGCAGCTGGATCCGCACTCAAGCGACGCCAGAAACGACTTCCAGCACTGGCTAGCTTGCTTTGAAGCGTATATCAACGCGGCGCCGACCCCTGATCCGGAGGCTCAGAAGATTCAGATCTTATATTCCAGACTGAGCTCCAAAGTCTTCCCACTGATCCAGGACGCGCCGAACTACAACAAAGCCATGACTCGACTCAAGGACAACTACGAGCAGAAGACAAACACGCTCTTCGCCAGGCACCCGCTCGCCACTCGCTCTCAACTACCTGGTGAGTCCATTGAAGACTTCTGGAGGGTCCTAATCCCACTTGTCCGGGACTGTGACTGCCAGGACGTTACAGCCAAGGAACACTCAGACCTTCTTATGCCTTTGTGACTGGATTTGGGTCAGATATCCTACGCCAGCGGCTCCTAGAAGGGGCCACGTGCGACCTCGCAGAGACTAAAATGCTAGCGCTCTCCATGACGGTCGCCCTGCGCAACGTCCAGTCCTACGTCCCCAACCGCACGGCCCACCCCTCCTACGCTTCGTGGACCCCACAGACAGCCGTCCAGCGGGGACGTGCCCACCCAATATGCCTGCGCTACATGCCAGCCAGCGAACCCCGGGGGGCCCCGATGCTATTTTTGCGGCCAGCAAAAGCACCCCCGCCAACGCTGCCCGGCCCGCGCTGCCCTTTGTAAAGCCTGCGGGAAGAAGGGTCACTTCACCGCGGTGTGCCAGGCCCGCTCAGTAGCCACGATCGCCCACAGTCACGGACAATGGGCGCCGCCATCTCCTCCTCCCCCCCAGGCCACGTGCGACCAGTGGGCGCCGCCATCTTCCCCTCCGTGCAACATGTGCGTTTCATGGGCGCCACCATCTTGTCCCACCCCCGCAACGTGCGTTCCATGGGTGCCGCCATTTTGTAAACCGCAAGAACATCGGGCGCCGCCATCTTGTCTACCCCTCAGCACATGGGCACCACCAGCATTCCAGGACCTGAACTCAATGGCCGCCCCATTACCTGATGACCAACCAAGGCTCGCCTCCATGTCACTCGACCAGTCTCGCCCGCATAACCTGACCAACGCATCCACCAGCGTGAAAATCGACGGCCATGTAACCTCTTGCCTGCTGGACTCCGGGAGCACCGAAAGCTTCATCCACCCGGATACGGTAAGGCGCTGCTCCCTCACGAAAAACCCCGCCAATCAAAAAAATCTCCCTGGCCTCCGGATCCCATTGCGTCGCGATCCGGGGGTACTGTAAGGTCACGCTCACGGTCCAGGGCGTAGATTTCCACAGATTCCGCCTCTACGTCCTCCCTAACCTCTGTGCTGCACTAATCCTCGGCCTGGATTTCCAGTGTAACCTCCAGAGCCTAACCCTGAAATTCGGCGGACCCTTACCACCCCTTACTGTGTGCGGCCTCGCGACCCTAAAGGTCGACCCACCTTCCCCCTTTGCCAATCTAACTCCAGATTGCAAACCCGTCGCCACCAGGAGCAGACAGTACAGCACCCAGGACAAGACCTTCATCAGGTCAGAAGTCCAGCGGCTGCTTCGGGAAGGCATCATCGAGGCCAGCAACAGCCCTGGAGAGCTCAAGTGGTAGGAGTTAAAATTGGGGATCAACACCAAATGGTCATGGACTACAGCCAGACCATCAACCGGTACACGCAGCTTGACACGTACCCCCGCCCACGCATATCTGACATGGTTAACCAGATTTCACAGTACCGGGTCTTTGAAATCCGCCTACCACCAGCTCCCCATCCGTAAATCGGAACGTCCATACACTGCCTTCGAGGCAGACGGCCGCCTCTATCACTTCCTCAGGGTTCCCTTCGGCGTCACCAACGGGGTCTCGGTCTTCCAAAGGGAGATGGACCAAATGGTCGACCGGTACGGTTTGCGGGCCACGTTTCCGTACCTGGACAATTTCACCATCTGCGGCCATGATCAGCAGGACCACGACGCCAACCTTGCTAAATTTCTCCACACCGCCAAACTCCTCAACCGCACGTACAACAAGAAGTGCGTGTTCAGCACGAACCGCTTAGCCACCCTCGGCTATGTGGTCCAGAATGCATGCGCCCCCTCATGGAGCTCCCCCTTCCCCACTGCCCCAAGGCCCTCAAATGCTGCCTGAGGTTTTTTTCATATTACGCTCAGTGGGTCCCAAACTATGCGGACAAGGCTCGCCCACTCATACAGTCCACCCACTTTCCCCTGACGGCCGAGGCACAACAGGCCCTGGCCCGGATCAGAGCTGATATTGCCAAGCCCACAATGCACGTTGTAGATGAAACACTGCCCTTCCAAGTAGAAAGCAACGCATCAGACGTCGCCCTTGCCGCCACCCTCAATCAGGCAGGCAGGACCTTGGCATTCTTTTCCCGCACCCTTCATGCCTCTGAAATTCGGCACTCATCCGTTGAAAAGGAGGCCCAGGCTGTCGTTGAGGCTGTGTGACATTGGAGATATTACCTGGCCGGCAGGAGATTCACTCTCCTCACTGACCAACGGTCAGTAGCCTTTATGTTCAACAACACACAGCGGGGCAAGATCAAAAATGACAAAATCTTGCGGTGGAGAATCGAGCTCTCCACCTATAATTACGAGATTATGTATCGCCCTGGCAAACTCAACGAGCCCCCAGACGTCCTATCCCGAGGTACATGTGCCAGCGCACAAGTAGACCAACTCCGGACATTGCACGACAGCCTTTGTCACCCAGGAGTCACACGGTTGTACCACTTCATTAAGGCACGAAAATTGCCCAACTCTGTTGAGGAAGTACGGACAATCACCAGGGACTGCCTGGTCTGTGCGGACTGCAAGCCGCACTTCTACCGGCCGGACAGCGCACGCCTGGTGAAGGCCTCCCACCTCTTTGAACGCCTCAACGTGGAATTCAAAGGCCCCCTCCCCTCCACCGATCGTCACACATATTTCCTCAGTGTGATCGATGAGTACTCCAGATTCCCCTTCACCATCCTGTGCCCCGACATGACGTCTGCCACCGTCATTAAAGCCCTCAATTCAATCTTCACTCTGTTCGGTTTCCCCGCCTACATCCACAGTGACAGGGGATCCTCATTCATGAGTGATGAGCTACGTCAGTTCCTGCTCAGCAGGGGTATCACCTCCAGCAGAACGACAAGCTATAACTCCCGGGGAAACGGACAGGTAGAAAGGGAGAATTGGACGGTATGGAGGGCCGTCCAGCTGGCCCTACGGTCCAGAAAGCTCCCGGCCTCCCGCTGGCAAGAGGTCCTCCCTGATGCACGACATTCCATTTGTTCATTACTCTGCACTGCCACTAACAGTACACCGCATGAACATCTTTTTGCCTTCCCCAGGAAGTCCACATCCGGGGTGTCGCTCCCGACTTGGCTCACAGCTCCGGGAACCGTGCTTCTCCATAAACATGTCCGACTCCACAAGGCGGACCCGTTAGTGGAGAGGATGCACTTGCTCCACGCAAACCCCCAGTACGCCTACGTGGCATTCCCCGACGGCCGCCAGGATACTGTCTCCCTCAGGGACTTGGCGCCAGCAGGTTCCACCCCCACACCCCCTCCGCCCCCGGCGCCACCCTCCCCTCCCCTGTCGCTCACAACCCTCCCCCCCCCCCCCCAGGGCTGTCCCCCCCCCCCCCCCCCCCCCCCCCCCGCCCATGCCCATCGAAGAAGAGGATTTCGGCCGCTCCCAGAGTCACCTTCAACCAGGCCAGCACCAACATCGCCGTCACCACTTCATTGCTCCCAAAGGACCATCAAGGCCCCGGACCGGCTGAACCTCTGACCGGTCCACCGGACGTCAAAGGACATTTGTTTTGCTTTGTAAATATTAAAATCATTATTGTATATTGTTACCCACCACCCCTGCCGGACTCAATTTTAACAGGGGGTGAATGTGGTAAACCACTTTCGCACCTATATTAGAGGATGTACGGTAGAACCTGCACTACAGGTTTGCGTGTGGCCCCTGTCTGCTGGCTCCGCCCAGGAGGCGGGGTATAAATATGCGTGTCCTTCTGCTCGCAGCCATTTTGCCAGCTGCTGTGGGAGGCCACACATCTGATAGCAATAAAGCCTCAGTTTGGATTCAACTTTCGTCTTCAGTCAAATTGATCGTGCCTCAGGGAATAGCGCACGCAACCACAATGATAGACATGAGGACGGAAAAGGAAGGGAAAACCGGAACAAAGAGCGGAGGACGGACCGCAAACAGGGACAATGGACTCATGAGCTGTGCACGTGTGTTATGCCTTGTGCGGGACTGTGCTGCCTTGTTTCAGAGCTTGTCTCCTCTCTCAATGCAATGGGGGGGGGGGGAAGTGGAGCGAGGGAAATGAGGGCGATAAAAGCAAACAGTGCGAGACAAGGGCCAGTAGGAGAAAGGTTAAACAGGGCCAGAGCTGGGCGAATACTGGCAGGAGGGCTACCGTACTAGCGAGGAGGGCCAGCACGGGAGGGCAGGAGGAAAGGAGGGCCGCAGCACCTTCTCAGGGGAGGGGGAGTGCCTGGCACAAGGAAGGGGGGGCAGAAGGGGGGGGAGAACGCAAGGGGGGATAAAGGGACAGGGGCTGGGAGGGGGGGGGGGGGAGAGGAGTCTGGGGGAGAACGCAGAACTAAAGAGAAGCAAAGAGAAGGGTGAGATAGTGAAGCAGTCCAGACATAGTCCTCGGCGGGCATGGAGCCGGGCGAGGAACCAAGAGGGCGCCGCAAACAGCCACTCGAGAGGGCATCAGGGCGGAGGGAGACCCCAGAGGGCAGGGGCACACCCGTGTGGCGTTTACACAGCAGGTGGCCACATTGGGTGCCCCCTGGGCAAAGGGAAATCCCTGAGCCCTGGGGCCCGACCCCATGGTGAGAGTGGTAACCCTGGCCATTTTGGACGGCCCCCTAGCAAAGGGAAAACCCGGAGTGCAGGGGCGGGTCCACCAGATAAGTATGGGTGCCCCCGCAGGACCGGGGGGGGTCAGAAACCCCCCACCAGGATTGTTACCTGGAATGTAAGGGGACTCAACTGCCCAGTGAAAAGATCCAGAGTGTTCACCCACCTAAGAAGCCTAAAAGCCGACATAATCTACCTACAAAAGACGCACCTGAGGGAGAAGGACCGACTGCGGGTAAGGAAGGGTTGGGTGGGACAGACGTACCACTCATGCTACGGGATGAGGGCTAGGGGGGTAGCAATATTAATTAGCAAGAGGATGAGGTTTACGGACCCAGGGGGAAGGTACGTCATGGTCAGCGGTGTCCTGGAAGGGGCACCTGTCGTATTGGTAAATGTGTACGCTCTCAACTGGGACGACTCAGAATTCATAAAGAAGACCATGGCGGAAATCCCCAACCTTGACACACACCGACTGATTATGGGGGGGCGACTTTAACTGCGTGCTGGACCCACTGACTGACCGATCAAACCCCAGAACGGGGAAAACGTCTGACATGGCTAGGGAGCTAGGGGCCTTCATGGAGCAGATGGGGGTGGTGGACCCACGGAGGTTCCTGCACCCGGGAGAAAAGGAGTTCTCGTTCTTTTCGCAGGTTCACAAGGTATACACCCGTATCGACTTCTTTGCAGTGAGGAAATCAGTGCTTCCAGGGATCACACGAACGGACTACTCCGCGATCGTTATCTCCGACCACGCTCCACATTATATGGATGTGAGGTTGGAGACAGGCCGGGCCCAGCGCCCCACATGGAGGCTGGACACGGACCTCCTGGCCGACAAGGCTTTCTGCCAAAAAATACCGCAGGCCGTAGGCGATTACGTTAATAACAACCAAAACGGGGAGGTCTCACCCTCCATGTTCTGGGAGGCACTGAAGGCCGTGATAAGAGGAGAAATCATAGCCTACAAGGCAAGTAGAGATAGGGAAGAGAGGGTGGCCAGGCAACAGCTAGTGGACTCCATTCTGGAAGTCGACAGAAAATACTCCGCGGCCCCGACTGTAGAGCTGCTGGCGGAGAGGAAAAAGCTGCAAATGGACTCTAACCTGCTATCCACTCGGAAAGCAGTGTACCAACTCTGCCAGATACGGGGGACCTTCTGCGAACACAGAGACAAGGCTGGCCGCCTATTGGCTCACCAGCTGAGAAAGCAGGCAGCCACAAGGGAAATAGCGCAGATAAAGGATAGCAGAGGCAGACTGGTAACAGAACCAAAGGAGGTCAATCGGGCATTTGAGACCTTCTACAGGGGACTGTACACCTCCGAGCCCCCCGGCGGGGACGCGGGGATGAAACTGTTCCTCGACAGACTGGAACTGCCAGTGGTGGGGGAAGACAGACGGAGGGAGCTGGAAGCACCAATAGACCTGGGAGAAATCATGGAGAGCATCAGCTCCATGCAGGCGGGAAGGCTCCGGGACCCGATGGGTTCCCGGCGGACTACTACAAATAATTCGCACCAGTCCTGGCCCCACACCTAAGGGACATGTTCACGGACTCACTGGCAAGGGGCATCCTGCCCCCAACGCCTGCGCAGGCCACAATCTCACTAATACCCAAAAAAGATAAAGACCTGACGGAATGCGGATCACACAGACCCATTTCACTGCTGAACGTGGATGTGAAAATACTCGCAAAGGTCCTGGCCAAAAGGCTGGAGGGCTGCGTACCAGAGGTGGTCACAGAGAGCCAAAGCTTTGTCAAGGGTAGGCAGGTCACAGCGAACATCAGGCGGCTGCTGAACGTAATAATGACCAGCTCTGGGGAGAGAACACCAGAGGTGACCGTCTCCCTGGACGCAGAAAAGGCCTTTGACAGAGTCGAATGGAAATACCTCCTCGAGGTACTGGAACGGTTTGGGCTAGGAGCGGGTTCACCGCCTGGGTGAGGCTCCTGTACAACGCTCCCAAAACGAGCATCCGAACTAACACCACCAGCTCTAAATACTTCCAGCTGCAGAGAGGAACAAGACAGGGCTACCCCCTGTCCCCACTCTTGTTCGCGCTAGCGATCGAACCCCTGGCGATAGCCCTGCGGGATGCAAAAAGCTGGAGTGGAATCCGGAGAGGAGACAGAGAGCACAGAGTCTCACTCTATGTAGATGACCTGCTCCTCTATGTCTCGAAGCCACAGGAGGGACTGAAGGCAATACTACAAATATTGAAAGAGTTTGGAACCTTCTCGGGCTACAAACTTAACCTGGGCAAAAGCGAGACATTCCCAGTGAAAAGGGGGAGGGACAGAGCTGAAGGGGCTCCCGTTCAAAATGGCCCAGAACAGATTCCGTTACCTGGGGATCCAAATAGCTAGAGACTGGACACAGATCCACAAGTGGAACCTGACCAGCCTGGTGGAGGAAGTAAGAAAAGACCTTCAACGGTGGGGCTCACTCCCACTCTCCCTGGCAGGAAGAGTGCAGTCGATCAAGATGAACGTACTGCCAAGGTTTCTCTTCCTGTTTAAATCCATCCCGATCTTCATATCCGACGCCTTTTTCCAAAACATAGACAGGCTAATCATGGCATTGTGTAGGGGGGCAAGAACCCGAGAATTCCCAAACCGACACTGCAAAGAGGGAAAGTCAGAGGGGGCCTGGCTCTACCGAACCTACAACACTACCGCTGGGCAGCAACGGCAGAAAAAGTGAGGGGATGGGTACAAGAACCCGACACAGATTGGGTACAAATGGAGGAGGCATCCTGTAAAGGAACGACCCTCCGGGCCCTGGCTACAGCAGCACTCCCATCCTCCTCAACAAGATACACAACGAGCCCAGTGGTAGCGGCCACGCTGAGAACGTGGACCCAGCTGAGACAGCACTTCGGAATAACCAAAATGTCCCTTATGGCCCCCATCTGCGGCAATCACAGATTCCCCCCAGCCATGCTAGATACCACCTTCAAAAGGTGGAGGCGGGACGGGGGCACACTGACGGTCGGGGACTTCTACGTAGGGCGCAGACTGGCAACACTGGACGATCTGACGAGGAAGTGGAAACTAGCAAGATGTGCAGGTTAGGTGGATTGGCCATGATAAATTGCCCTTAGTGTCCAAAATTGCCCTTAGTGTTGGGTGGGGTTACTGGGTTATGGGGATAGGGTGGAGGTGTTGACCTTGGGTAGGGTGCTCTTTCCAAGAGCCGGTGCAGACTCGATGGGCCGAATGGCCTCCTTCTGCACCGTAAATTCTATGAAAAAAAGGACAGGAATTGAGACACCACCAAATAAAACACTTCCTCCACAAAGAGACAGTAGGGTACTCCGGGGCCCCAGAAAGCACGCTACTAGAGGACCTGATAGGCACAAGCAGCGGGAAGGTGGGGCTATGTGGCAAAATATACAGACAGCTACTGGACAGAGCCCGAACACCACTGGATGGGACCAGACAAAAATGGGAGGAGGAACTAGGGATGGAGGTAGAATGGGGACTCTGGAGCGAAGCACTGAGCAGGGTGAACTCCATCTCCTCCTGCGCAAGGCTAAGCCTAATGCAGCTCAAAGTGGTGCACAGAGCGCACCTGACCAGAACCCGAATGAGCAGGTTCTTCCCGGAGGTGGGGGACAAATGTGAGCCGTGCCAGAGGGGCCCGGCCAACCACACCCACATGTTTTGGGCTTGCCCCAAGCTTGCTGGGTTCTGGACAGCCTTCTCCGAGGCAATGTCCAAGGTTGTGGGGGTGAGGGTGAAGCCATGCCCAATAGTGGCAATCTTCGGGGTATTGGAGCAGCCAGACCTACACATGGGGAAGGGGGCCAGCGCCCTTGCTTTCGCTTACCTAATCGCACGCCGGAGAATCCTGCTCGGCTGGCGATCGGCAGCACCACCCACAGCTGCAGACTGGCTCGCTGACCTCTCGGAATTTCTCCACCTGGAGAAGATTAAGTACGCCACCCGGGGGTCAGAGGAAGGCTTCCTGAATACTGGGGGGCAGCTCGTCGGCCTGTTCCAAAACCTGTTCGAGGCCAGCAACGAGGAGTAAGCCAGGGGGGAAAAGAAAGATGAAGAACCAAAGGACCGATCCAGAGGGCAGCAAAATGTACGTACAGTTAGTCAAATGAAGGACAAAACAAACCTCTCTGTAAAATAAAGCAAATTAGGGGGGGGAAGAAAAATGTAATGTATATCAGGAACAACTGTTTATAAATATGAGAAAAGCCAATAAAAAGGTTTTTAAAAAATATATATAATATAATCGCTTATTGTCACAAGTAGGCTTCAATGAAGTTACTGTGAAAAGCCCCTAGTCGCCACATTCCGGCGCCTGTTCGGGGAGGCTGGTACGGGAATTGAACCGTGCTGCTGGCCTTGTTCTGCATTTCAAGCCAGCTGTTTAGCCCACTGTGCTAAACCACCCCAATCCAATCCAAAAGGTGTCACCTTCAGCATTCCCAGGGTGTTGCACGGGGACCACGGATTACCTCCTCCATCTCTGGAGTGGGACACTAGCACTGAGCTGTGGCTGGCATTGATGGTTATACAGGACATAAGGATGATAGAGTCTCACATTCAATCATGTTCCGACAGTCATTGTTTCCCCCCAGATGAAGCTGATAATAATCTGTCTTTCTCTGTTGACAAGCCCCATGAGCGACAGTATTATTGGCGATAATCACTCGCAGTGATTGCTCTTCCTAATGGGTTTCTGTGACAGAATTTCAGCGGGAGACATGGAAATGAACATGCTTCTGCTCTGCACCATCCAAACATCCTCCAGTCAAACCCTCGGCTAGACCAGGCCTCATTTGATCATGTCTCATTTCCCTGTTCAAACTGTTGTATTATGGCTTCAAATTTGCCCCAATACCCCCACCCCATACGCCGTCCGTCCTCACTCTAGTGGGCACAGTTGGGGAGCAATGAAGAGCCGGAAACGTGCCTACATTCCCAGCATACTGATTTCAGTGGCATTCCCTCAAGTGTTGCCCTGGTTCATATGGGTGGGTGGTGGAGGGGGGGGGGGGGGGGGGGGGGAGGGGGAGGTTGGAATAACCACCAAACCATTAGGAAATTCACCATGGGGCAGCATGGTGGCACAGTGGTTCGCACTGCTGCCTCACAGCACCGGGAACCCAGGTTCAATTCCGGCCTTGGGTGACGGTATGGAGCTTTCAAGTTCTCCCCGTGTCTGTGTGGGTTTCCTCCGGGTGCTCCGGTTTCCTCCCACAGTCCAAAGATGTGCAGGTTAGGTGGATTGGCCATTCTAAATTGCTCCTTAGAGTCCCAAAGGTTAGGTGGGGTTACTTGATTATGGGGATAGGGTGGGGACGGGGGCCTTGGTAGGGTGCTCCTTCCAAGGGTTGGTGCAGACTCGATGGGCCGAATGGTCCCCTGTCGCTCTGTATCATGGGAGCGTACCTTTAAGAAAGGTTTTCGTCTTATCACATGGCTTCAGTGATGTCATTGTGTGGGTGGAGCTGGGCTGTGGCTCTGTGAGCTTTTACTTTCGCTTTGAGTTTGAACTGGTTTTGAACTGCACAGGTTGAAAGAAGTGTCTCTCTACCTTCATTTTCAAAGCTGTTTCGAGACTGCTTGGTAACTTAAAAGAGATAATTGCTTTCTGGAAGGAACTCAAACCTGCTGTTTGGAAAGGGGAACAGAGTATCAATAACACGTTTTATACTGGTAAGAATGCCGTGAGTTGGGCCACACCTTTGAAAATGGGGGTTCTGGTTTTGCTTGGAATTTGTTATTGAATTGGAACAGTTAAGGGGGAATTCATTCAGGGTTGTACAAAGATTACTGTAGCTGTGTGGGGTCTTTGTGTTTGTAGTTGATAAAAATCCTTGGTGTGTGTGTTTATACAAACGTTAACTAAATTCTTAGAAGAAAGCTTGTTTGTTTGATTAAAAGCGCCGAAGAAGTCCGTTGAACAACACCTGAAGGGAAGGCCCTTGTGTCCATCTCAACCAAATTCAACAAACAGTTGGAGGTCACATGAACTCCATAATATTCTTTGGGGGGGGGAGGCAGGCTAGAACGTGGAGTTGAAGCCACAATCAGATCAGCCTTGATCATATTAAATGGTGGGGCAGGCTCGAGGGGCGGAATGGCCTGCTCCTGCTTTCACATCTTAGATTATTTTCATGTGTTTTAGGTGGGGACCTGGACATCAGGTCAACTGGGGGTCCTGACCCCCACGCTGAGTTGGGGGAAGTCCCCTGAGATTGACTTTTCCCTGATTTGGCCAATTGGCGACCTGGAGGCAGACATGCCGTCCAATTAAGGTTGATGGACAAGCTCACCAGTCAATCTAATCAATGCACCGGCCAGACAGACCCACTAGAGGTGGCGGGCAGCGCTGTGGTATCCAGTTAGGAGTTTCCCTGAGAATCGTTGACATCGACTCTGGGTCCCCCAAAGTTCCATGCATCAGGTCAAACATGGGCAAAGAAGGTTCCTGCCTGTACCACCTACTGTCCCCTTCAGCTGATGAATCAGTACTCCTCCATGTTGAACACCATTTGGAGTCCACAAGAGGGGAAAACCTACTTGACCTCATCCTCACTGACCTTGATGCATCTACTCGTGTTGTATCGTGTGGCACTGCCGCCGTGCCAAATGGGATGGATTTTGAACAAATCGAGCAACTCTGGAGCAAACCTCTTCTCCTGCTTCCATGAAAATGGCTCAGTGGGAGGTTGGTAGCATGAACTTACACATTCTCCCACCTCCATCCCACCCCCCCCCCCCAACGCCAAATCGTGTTTTTTAAAAATTAATTTACAGGATGTGGCTGTGCCCACATTTAGTGCCCATCCCGAGTTACCCTCGAGAAGGTGGTGGTGAGCTGCCTCCTTGAAGCCGCTGCAGTCCTTGTGGTGTAGGTACACCCACAGTGCTGTTAGGGAGGGAGTTCCAGGGTTCTGATCCAGCCACAGTGAAGGAGCGGCCGATATATTTCCAAGTCAGGATGGCGAGTGGCTTGGAGGGGAACTTGCTGGCGTTCCCATGTATCTGCTGCCCTTGTCCTTCTCGATGGCAGAGGTCGTGGCAGAGAGTTGAGAGTATTCTTCCCGAAAGCAACAGAGGTGGGTTTTTTGAATGACGCCTGGCGCACGTTGTGGGTGAGGTGGCTGGTAAGGTACCACACCAGTAATGTATCTCACTACCACCAGGAGGTTCACTTGGTCGCCTGGCTGAGGGCAGGTGAAATCTCACCGAGGCAAGAAAGAGAGGCTGTTTAGCACAGGGCTAAATCGCTGGCTTTGAAAGCAGACCAAGACAGGCCAGCAGCACGGTTCAATTCCCGTACCAGCCTCCCCGAACAGGCGCCGGAGTGTGGCGACTAGGGGCTTTTCATAGGAACTTCATTTGAAGCCTACTTGTGACAATAAGCGATTTTCATTTCATTTCAAGAGCCCATGCATTCGAGGAGAGGGGACCAAAATAACTAACGGGGAAAGAAATTGCAATGATGAAAGATACTATCAGGGGATTTTGCAGAAGAATTGCCAAATTTAACAGACTTTTCTCAAAATTGTCTCACAGGCTTAGACCGCAGCAAGGGACGCTGTGCAGCTGAAACACGCAGGGAGAGAGGAAACGCTGCACCTCTAGCCATGTCTCTAATCTGATAGATCTTAAAATAATTTCTGTAATGTTAAAGTTCAGACTTGCTGAATGTTAATCTGCAGAATATGACATTTAATTAAATTCCAAATATTCAGCCTCGGCTGGAGATGCCAACTTGGTGGGGGCGGGAGGGGAGGGGGGGGGGGTAGCAAGTGAATTTAAACGTCTTGTTTTAATGAAATGCCTCCTGTCAAACGTGCTGTAAGATTTTGTCTGAGTCACAGTGCCGTTCGCACTGAACAAACCGGTTTCAAGGGGAAACATTCTAGAGAGAAATACTGGGGAAATATTTAAGTCGTCAAAGAGCAAGAACAATCAAAGTGTAAATAGTGAGATGGCTCTGTTGCTGGGGGTTGCGAATGTCGTCATTTTACACCAAGTTGTACCATCGCCTGATCTCCACTCTGCCTCAGCTTAGCTCCTGCTGAAACACTCATCCACCTCTTTGTACCTCTCGGCAACCAATGCTCTCCCATATTCCATAATCTGTGAAATTGGAAACATAAGAAATAGGCACAGGAGTGGGCCATTCAGCCCTTCTAAACCTACTCCGCCTTGGATTTATGCAATGGCCCAGCCTCCACTGCTCTCTGTGAATGGGAATTCCACAGACTAACGACTCTCGGCGAGTAGAAATCCTCCTCACCTCAATCTTCGGATGTCTACAGTGCAGAAGGAGGCTATTTGGCCCATCACTGACCCTCTGAAAGAGCCCACTACCCAGCCCCATCCCCGTAGCCCCACCCAACCTTTCAACACTGAGGGGCAATTTATCATGGCCAGTCCACCTAACCTGCACGTCTTTGGACTGTGGGAGGAAACCGGAGCACCCGGAGGAAACCCACGCAGACATGGGGAGAACGTGCAGACTCCGTACAGACAGTCATCCGAGTTCAAAATTGAACCCGGGACCCTGGCACTGTGAGGTAGCAGTGCTAATGACTGTGCCACCATGCTGTCTTCCCCCTCATTCTGAAATTGTGCCACCCACAAGCGGAACCTTCCTCAACATCTACGCCATCGAACCCCCTCAGAATCTTCGATGATTCAATAAGATGAACTCTCATTCTTCTAAACTCCAGTGACTATGGACCCAACCTGCTCAATCTTTCCTCACAAGGCAAAACGCAGGGATCAATACAGTCAACCTTCTCTGCTCTGTCTCCACCGCTACACAGCCAGGATTCTGCTGCCCATAGATAGCTCGCATCAAGACCCACTCATCCATTGAGGCTTACATTACCAGCAGGCTTACATTAACACTGCAATGACGTTACTGACCTAGCCGCCACACTCCGACGCCTGTTCGGGTACACTGATGGAGAATTCAGAATGTTCAATTCACCTAACAAGCACGACTTTTGGGACTTGTGGGAGGAAACCGGAGCAGCCGGAGGAAACCCACGCAGACACGGGGAGAATGTGCAAACTCCACACAGACAGTGACCTGAGCCGGGAATCGAACCCGGGTCCCTGGCGCTGTGAAGCAACAGGGCTAACCACTGTGCTACCGTGCCGCCCAGCCCTCCACCATTGGCGGCCATGCTTTCTGCTGCCTTGACCCTAACCTCCGGAGTAGCAAACTATACCGCTCTGCTTCTTTGTCTCATTTTAAGACGCTCCTTAAAATCTACCTCTTTGACCAAGATTTGGGCCGCCAATCCTGACACATCCTGATTTGGCTTGCTGTGGTTCTTTGTTTTATATCATGCCTGTGAAGAACCACTGGACGTTTCAGGAAAGGCGCTATATAAATATAAGTTACTGTTGCTGCTCAAATCAAATAATCTTTTTCATTTCTAAAAGCCCCTCACAGCCAATGAATCACTTTTACCGAAACAAGGCAGTCACATGGGGGACCCACTTGCATCCTTGGACGAGCTAACAGAGAGATTGGAGCTACCGGTCGGACAGGAGCTCTAACGTTTACAAATCACAAACTTTATCCGCAAGGAGACGGCGAGATAGCCTCGGGCCCCGAGAGACACAATACTGGAGGAACTACTGGACACGGACAGTACGGAGAAAGGGAATTGTGGGAACATATACGGACGGCTTGTAGAAAGGGTGAGACAGAGCAAGACAGAAATGGGAGGAGGAACTAGGGACGGAGGTAGGTTGGGGACTCTGGAGCGAAGTGCTGAGCAGGGCGAGCTCCACCTCCTCCTGCGCAAGGCTAAGCCTCATGTAGCTCAAAGTGGTGCACAGAGCGCACCTGACCAGAACCCGAATGAGCAGGTTCTTCCCGGAGGTGGGGGACAAATGTGAGCCGTGCCAGAGGGGCCCGGCCAACCACACCCAGACTTGTCGGGTTCTGGACAGCCTTCTTTGAGGCGATGTCTAAGGTTGTTATTTGGATAATTGGAGTGCATTCTGGGGAAGGTGGGACCTGTACAAGCAGGACGGGTTGCATCTGAACCAGAGGGGCACCAATATCCTGGGAGGGAGGTTTTCTAGTACTCTTCGGGAGGGTTTAAACTAATTTGGCAGGGGAATGGGAACCGGATTTGTAGTCCAGCAACTAAGGTAGCCGATATTCAGGACGCCAAAGCGTGTAATGAGGCAGTGGGGATGGGAACACTGACAAAGCAGAGTACTTGCAGGCACGGAGATGGGTTGAAGTGTGTATACTTCAACGCAAGAAGCATCAGGAATAAGGTGGGTGAACTTAAGGCATGGATCGGTACTTGGGACTACGATGTGGTGGCCATCACGGAAACTTGGATAGAAGAGGGGCAGAAATGGTTGTTGGAGGTCCCTGGTTATAGATGTTTCAATAAGATTAGGGAGGGTGGTAAAAGAGGTGGGGGGGTGGCATTATTAATTAGAGATAGTATAACAGCTGCAGAAAGGCAGTTCGAGGAGTATCACCCTATTGAGGTAGTATGGGTTGAAGTCAGAAATAGGAAAGGAGCAGTCACCTTGTTAGGAGTTTTCTATAGGCCCCCCAATAGTAGCAGAGATGTGGAGGAACAGATTGGGAAACAGATTTTGGAAAGGTGCAGAAGGCATAGGGTAGTAGTCATGGGCGACTTTAACTTCCCAAATATTGAGTGGAAACTCTTTAGATCAAATAGTTTGGATGGGGTGGTGTTCGTGCAGTGTGTCCAGGAAGCTTTTCTAACACAGTATGTAGATTGTCCGACCAGAGGAGGGGCAATATTGGATTTAGGACTGGGTAATGAACCAGGGCAAGTGATAGATTTGTTAGTGGGGGAGCATTTTGGAGATAGTGACCACAATTCTGTGACTTTCACTTTAGTAATGGAGAGGGATAGGTACGTGCAACAGGGCAAGGTTTACAATTGGGGGAAGGGTAAATACGATGTTGTCAGACAAGAATTGAAGTGCATAAGTTGGGAAAATAGGCTGGCAGGGAAGGACACAAGTGAAATGTGGAACTTGTTCAAGGAACAGGTGCTACGTGTCCTTGATATGTATGTCCCTGTCAGGCAGGGAAGAGATGGTCGAGTGAGGGAACCATGGTTGACAAGAGAGGTTGAATGTCTTGATAAGAGGAAAAAGGTGACTTATGTAAGGCTGAGGAAACAAGATTCAGACAGGGCATTGGGGGGATACAAGATAGCCAGGAGGGAACTGAAGAAAGGGATTAGGAGAGCTAAGAGAGGGCATGAACAATCTTTGGCAGGTAGGATCAAGGAAAACCCCAAGGCCTTTTACACATATGTGAGAAATATGAGAATGACTAGAGCGAGGGTAGGTCCGATCAAGGACAGTAGCGGGAGATTGTGTATTGAGTCTGAAGAGATAGGAGAGGTCTTGAACGAGTACTTTTCTTCTGTATTTACAAATGAGAGGGGCGATATTGTTGGAGAGGACAGTGTGAAACAGATTGGTAAGCTCGAGGAAATACTTGTTAGGAAGGAAGATGTGTTGGGCGTTTTGAAAAACTTGAGGATAGACAAGTCCCCCGGGCCTGACGGGATATATCCAAGGATTCTATGGGAAGCAAGAGATGAAATTGCAGAGCCGTTGGCAATGATCTTTCCGTCCTCACTGTCAACAGGGGTGGTACCAGGGGATTGGAGAGTGGCGAATGTCGTGCCCCAGTTCAAAAAAGGAACTAGGGATAACCCTGGGAATTACAGGCCAGTTAGTCTTACTTCGGTGGTAGGCAAAGTAATGGAAAGGGTACTGAAGGATAGGATTTCTGAGCATCTGGAAAGACACTGCTTGATTAGGGATAGTCAGCACGGATTTGTGAGGGGTAGGTCTTGCCTTACAAGTCTTATTGAATTTTTTGAGGAGGTGACCAAGCATGTGGATGAAGGTAAAGCAGTGGATGTAGTGTACATGGATTTTAGTAAGGCATTTGATAAAGTTCCCCATGGTAGGCTTATGCAGAAAGTAAGGAGGCATGGGATAGTGGGAAATTTGGCCAGTTGGATAACGAACTGGCTAACCGATAGAAGTCAGAGAGTGGTGGTGGATGGCAAATATTCAGCCTGGATCCCAGTTACCAGTGGTGTACCGCAGGGATCAGTTCTGGGTCCTCTGCTGTTTGTGATTTTCATTAATGACTTGGATGAGGGAGTTGAAGGGTGGGTCAGTAAATTTGCAGACGATACGAAGATTGGTGGAGTTGTGGATAGTAAGGAGGGTTGTTGTCGGCTGCAAAGAGACATAGATAGGATGCAGAGCTGGGCTGAGAAGTGGCAGATGGAGTTTAACCCTGGAAAGTGTGAGGTTGTCCATTTTGGAAGGACAAATATGAATGCGGAATACAGGGTTAACGGTAGAGTTCTTGGCAATGTGGAGGAGCAGAGAGATCTTGGGGTCTATGTTCATAGATCTTTGAAAGTTGCCACTCAAGTGGATAGAGCTGTGAAGAAGGCCTATGGTGTGCTCGCGTTCATTAACAGAGGGATTGAATTTAAGAGCCGTGAGGTGATGATGCAGCTGTACAAAACTTTGGTAAGGCCACATTTGGAGTACTGTGTACAGTTTTGGTCGCCTCATTTTAGGAAGGATGTGGAAGCTTTGGAAAAGGTGCAAAGAAGATTTACCAGGATGTTGCCTGGAATGGGGAGTAGGTCTTACGAGGAAAGGTTGAGGGTGCTAGGCCTTTTCTCATTAGAACGGAGAAGGATGAGGGGCGACTTGATAGAGGTTTATAAGATGATCAGGGGAATAGATAGAGTAGACAGTCAGAGACTTTTTCCCAGGTGGAACAAACCATTACAAGGGGACATAAATTTAAGGTGAAAGGTGGAAGATATAGGGGGGGATGTCTGAGGTAGGTTCTTTACCCAGAGAGTAGTGGGGGCATGGAATGCACTGCCTGTGGAAGTAGTTGAGTCGGAAACATTAGGGACCTTCAAGCAGCTATTGGATAGGTACATGGATTACGGTAAAATGATATAGTGTAGATTTATTTGTTCTCAAGGGCAGCATGGTAGCATTGTGGATAGCACAATTGCTTCACAGCTCCAGGGTCCCAGGTTCGATTCCGGCTTGGGTCACGGTCTGTGCGGAGTCTGCACGTCCTCCCTGTGTCTGCGTGGGTTTCCTCCGGGTGCTCCGATTTCCTCCCACAGTCCAAAGATGTGCGGGTTAGGTGAATTGGCCAATGATAAATTGCCCTTAATGTCCAAATTGCCCTTGGTGTTGGGTGGAGGTGTTGAGTTTGGGTAGGGTGCTCTTTCCAAGAGCCGGTGCAGACTCAAAGGGCCGAATGGCCTCCTTCTGCACTGTAAATTCAATGATAATCTATGATTAACCTAGGACAAAGGTTCGGCACAACATCGTGGGCCGAAGGGCCTGTTCTGTGCTGTATTTTCTATGTTCTATGTTCTATGTTGTGGGGGTGAGGGTGGAGCCATGCACGAGAGTGGCAACCTTCGGGGTATCGGAGCAGCCAGAACTACATATGGAGAGGAGGACCGATGTTCCTTCTTTTGCTTCCTTAATCGCCCGCCGGAGAATCCTGCTCGGCTGGCGATCGGCAGCACCACCCACAGCTGCAGACTGGCTCGCTGGCCCGGCGGAATTTCTCTATTTGGAGAAGATCAAATACACCATCCGAGGGTCGGACGAGGGCATCCACAAAGCGTGGGGGCCATTCATCAGCCTGTTCCAATACCTGTTTGAAGCCAATAGCAGATAGGAAGGGAGGGGGGCGGGAAGGGGACCCATAGGAGCACACAGGACCATACAAAGCAGGCAGGAACTGATTTGTTATGTTGTAGGTGTAACATAAGCGGCTTCCTTGTGGTGCACTTGACAAAGGAAGGTTCAGACGTGGAGATAACTTCAACACGTTTATTAAACTATTTACACTTCTATTACTCGGGTTCGACACTACTGCTAATCCTACTATGGCTACCCAGACTGACTAACCAGTTGCCGCAATCCACGTGGTGGGTGTAATATTGAATCAACCCTGTGTCTGTACTCACTGACTGTCTCCACTGGAAAGAGGCAGATCATGTGTGTGGTATCCTTTATATATGGGTTAGTGTAATGCCCCCCTGTGGTCGTGTCACCTCCGTGTGCATCGTGAATGTCCATTGGTCGTGTCCTATCTAACTATCTATTGGTTGAGTGTGTGTGTGTGATGTTTCTGCTGCTTCCTCTAGTGTCTAGCTAGCCTACATGTATTTATATTGATGCACATCACCACAGGAACAAGTTGGGGGTGGGGGGGGGGGGGGGAGGTGGGGGAGGGCGCAGCAAGAGAGGAATCCAGGAATATACTACCAGGGTACACGGGGAAAGAGCGTAGAGGGGGACAGAGGGCCGCCCCACAACAAAGACACGGGGTCAACAATTAAAAAAACAAGACAAAAGATAGACTATAACATCTACAGTGGAAGAAAAGACAGACCCCGAGAGAGGGGGAGGAGGGGGGTAGCAAGGGGGGAGAGGGGGATTGACGAAGAAAGAAAAACATGTAAATTGTAAATAATACCGTCTCAAACACCTGTGTAAAGTACAAATGTAAAACTCAATTAAAATATTAAACAAAAAAAACAGCTGGCAAGTGATCAGATTATCTGTTTTTCAGTGGTGTTTGTTGAGGGTAGAATGTTGGTCAGGACACGGAGGGAAACGCTGCAATTCCTGACTGCGGACCCTTCATTAGGCTGTGGTGCCCGAGGGTCTGATCGCACCATGGGCTGCCGCGGTGAAGCGGTCTCCGTGAATCTGGGAGTGCCTCCGCGCTGGGGACTGCCCACCATCAACGAGGTGCCGCCGGATTGGTAAAATGACCCTCAATTGGGCCTTTAATTATGCAAATAGGGCAGCCACCTCCTCGGAGCGGGGGCAGCAAATCTGCCATGCGGCCTGTTACTGCGAAACCGCCCCAGCTCGGGTAGTCGGGTAAATCCCGCCGGGGCTCCCTGCTATTTTACTGACCTCACCCCGTGCCTCTTCCTACCAGCCGGCAGCTGGTAAATCTTCGATCCTCAGTGTGGCCAATGGCGCACTTTCACCTCCGCATGTTCAGAACCCACTCCAGAGACTCGAGAGAAAAAGCTGGGCTTACACTGCCGGGGGAGTGCTGCACTGTTGCCGATTTTCAGATGTGACGTTAGCCTAAGGCCCTGCCTGGCCTCACAGAGAGAATGTAAAAATGTCCCACAACACTCTTTCGAAGAGGAGTGGGGGTCTCCTCCCCCCGCCACCCCCCCACCCCCCCCCTCCACCCCAGCCTGACTCCCCCGGCCTCGGAACCCAGCCAGCATTTGGCTGCGAAACACTTTGAAAATCCTGAACCAAATAAATGTTAAGCAAATACACATATATATTTCCTCCCTTCCTTTGCGAAATGTTAAAGTGTCTCACGCCATCGACTTGAGCAGACAGGAGGGACCCTCGATTTAACTTCTCATCTGAAAGATGCTGACGATCATAATATTGTGAGACATCCTGTTTTACAGCCTTGTCACAGATTCCAAGCCATCCATTCCTCCACACAGTAAATACTGCTACCTCGCTTCTGAAAAACCCTTTCCATTTTTGAGACACACACACACGCTTGTGGCATTAAATACTTGCGATCTATACCGCCCATTAGTCTTAAAAGTACATTAACCATCTTTTAACATAAGCCTTGTCGAATATTCAATGGATTTTTATTAAACGACCACTGGTACACATTCTCGCCCCCCCAGCATTGTCAATCAAGTGAACTTGCTTCGAGCAACTTCTGTGATTGTGTGATGGCACAGCCCCAAGGGACTCAAACTAAATTGGCTATTTTGCGAACACCATGTATAATTAAACTGTATTGCATTCCTACTTGAAAATTCCCATTGAAGGCCTGAACTCTAACTGAACAGTTTGTTCCTCTAGTGTTGCAGATCAGTCTATGTAAACTTACAAATTATGCACATCCCAAATGCTCTTTGCAATAACGTGTACTGTACCTGTTCTGCACATCACTTCCCTCGTTGCTTAAGCTTTACGAACCTAAAAATTCCTGTCAGTTAAAAACAAGGAGAGAAATCCGATACAGGCAGAGTAAATGGTTGTCCAACTAAGGTGTTTAAAATGACCTGAAGTGCTTTGTGACGGGACAGGGGCAGAGAAAGTGGGCACGATTTGGTGGCGGCATGGTGGTACAGTGGTTAGCACTGCTGCCTCACAGCTCCAGGGTCCCGGGTTCAATTCCAACTTCGGGTGACTATCTGTGTGGAGTCGGCACGTTATCCCCGTGTGTGCGTGGGTTTCCTCCGGGTGTTCCGGTTTCCTCCCACAGTCCAAAGATGTGCAGGTTAGGTGGATTGGCCACGCTAAATTGGTGTCCAAACGGTTAGGTGGGGTTACTGGGTTTCGGGGATGGAGTGGAGGTATGGGCTTAAGTGGGGTGCTCTTTTCAAGTGCCGGTGCAGACCCGATGGGCCGAATGGCCTCCTTCTGCACTATAAATCCTATGAGATCTATGAGATTCAGCCAGTGGTTGCACCTGACGTGGAACTGAGCTCAACAGGTGAATCCCAGGAGTGCCCCAAATCGGGCTTCCCGCTGGGTGCTGGACTCCAAGCGATCGTGAGCCACCAGACTCGCTGCACCCGCCGCGATTTAGATTACCCCCTCACTGGGTGTGATCCAGATAATGGAGTCAACGGGTGCACCTGAGAGACCTCATTAATACTGGCTGCCACAAGTGAGGACCAGGCGTGATAGCACCATGATGCGTTTCAGAGGTCATTGGAGCCCCCCCAAGTGGTTGGAGACAGCAACGAATAGTACCTTGGCATACCTCCTGGCACCCAGGCACCCTGGCAGTGTCACCCAGGCACCCTGGCAGTGTCACCCGGGCACCCATGGCAGTCCCAACTTGACACTGCCAGGATGTCCAGTTGGCAGGGCCCGGTTTCCATGGATGCTGCTGGGCGCCAGGCTGGCAGTGCGAAGGTGCCCGGGTGCCAGGTTGGCACTGTCAACGGCTGGGGTCTGAGGGGGACCGTGAAAGTAGGGTGGGGGTGGGGTGAGGGGCGGTGTGGAGGGGCCACAGAAAGGTTGGGAGGGGTGAAGGCGGGGTCCTGAAAGGGGGGGTGTAGCGGTCGGGGCAGCCTATCCCCAATCTGTGAGGAGCCGGTCTTGCTGGGGAGTTCAGCTGAACTCCCCAGTGCTGGAAAAATTCCAATGTGTGGCTTCGACTGGGGGGAAACTCAACAAGGCCCCAAAAAAGGCCAATTAGGCATTGCAGCCATCGCGAAACACCTGCCAAACCAGACTTTGACATTTTCCCACCGAATCGCACCCACTGATTTCTCTGCTGGGATACATCCGGAATAAAATCTTAACATTAGAGTTCGACCTTTTAGGTGCAACATTGGAATACGTTCATTCTACATGAGGATCAGTGGAAAACTGGAATTTGTTCCCCCAAATTGGTGTGGATGCTGCCGGGGGAAACTTTGAAAGATCTGACAGACAGCTTTTGTCTGATCAGGTCAGGGTGTTAAGCTATCGGAGGCAGAGCTGGGGGAGTGGAGTGGAGGTGAGGTACAGAACAGCTGCCTCCAGCAGTGCGCACACTGCACCAACAACAAGATGCACTGCTACAACTTGCCAAGGCTGCTGAGACAGCACTTTCCAAACCCACATCATAGATATCATAGATATCATCGAATTTACAGTGCAGAAGGAGGCCATTCGGCCCATCGAGTCTGCACCAGCTCTTGGAAAGAGCACCCTACCCAAGTCCACACCTCCACCCTATCCCCATAACCCAGTAACCCCACCCAACACTAAGGGCAATTTTGGACACTAAGGGCAATTTAGCATGACCAATCCACCTAACCTGCACATCTTTGGACTGTGGGAGGAAACCGGAGCACCCGGAGGAAACCCACGCACACACGGGGAGGATGTGCAGACTCCGCACAGACAGTGACCCAAGCCGGGAATCGAACCTGGGACCCTGGAGCTGTGAAGCAATTGTGCTATCCACAATGCTGCCCTCGCCCACCCTGAAGGATAAGGGACACAACGATCTGCAAATCCCCCTCCAAGCCACGTACCATCCCGACTTGGAAATATATCGCCGTTCCTTCACTGTCGCTGGGCCAAAATCCTGGAGCTGCCTCCCGAACAGCACTGTGGGTGTACCTACACCTCAGGGACGGCAGCGGTTCAAGGTGGCAACTCACCACCACTTTCTCAAGGGTAATTAGGGATGGGCAATAAATGCTGGCCTTGCCAGTGATGTTGACACGCCAAGAATAGATTTTTTTTAAAGCATGCTCCCTCCACCCTGTCATCAAAACACAGCCCGCGGATCTAATCCTAACACATTCTTTTTTTTCTCAGGCCAGGAATTCATCCTCAATGACCACCACGTGTACAATCTGTAGGCCCGCAGCCCCATCCAAGATGTCTACTGATGGCAACACTTTTGTATTCATTCAGGGGATGTGGCCGCCATTGGCGATGCCAACATTTATCGCCCATCCCTAACTGCCCTTCAGAAGGTGGCCGTGAGCTGATTGCCCCATCTTTTCTCTGACTCTTTTCTAATGTTGCATCCAACTCCGTACCGATGGTCGATGTAGGATTTTGCTCGTCCTTTCAGCAAAAGGTCACAAGCAAGGAGATAGGACAGCAGCCTCACTGAGTAGCGAATCAGCTCCTGGACCCGCGTAACACATTTTAGGGCTCCTCCCTGTCGGCCCCAGCACTTGCCCTGTTACAGATTACAAGTAGCACATGAAATGAAAATCGCTTATTGTCACAAGTCGACTTCCATGAAGTTACTGTGGAAAGCCCCGAGTCGCCACATTCCGGCGCCTGTTCGGGGAGGCAGGCTGGTACGGGAATTGAACCGTGCTGCTGGCCTGCTTTAAAAGCCAGCGATTTAGCCCAGTGTGCTAAACCATGCATGATAGCATGAGATTTACCTTGATGCAAAAATGTATGAGATCACATGTAGCACAGCTTGGGACGGATCAGGAAGAGGGGACAGGGAGCTGCATTTTCCGTCAGTTCAGTTATTAAGAATAGCTATTATATGTGTTATGACAATTTTCAAGCCTTATGACAGGTACGCTTGCTGCTACATACCCTTGGCGTGGTTCCATCTTTTACATGCCAACACCAAACCTGGGTAATCAATCTGCTCTTGTCAAAGTGCAATCTCACATGTTGACACCACTGCAGTTATCACGATAGCTTTGGTATTTTTTTTTTTTTTGCTTGGCAGTTTGTTTGTGATACAATGACCTGAGCGTGTAAGAAGCTGTTTTATCTCACTGGGACTACGAGATAGCCCTCTGCAGCCTCTCCTTCATCCATCTGGTCTTTCCCTGCGAGGAGTGGAGCGCCCCCTTTGGAGAGGAGAGCGCGTGTCCTCATCTTCCCCCCCACACCATTCCCCACCCCCACATTGCCCCTAAACAGGCTGTATCTGCCCACATACAACAACAATGTTTTTCTAATGCGCCATTATTTTAATTTATGAAATTCATTTACGAGATGTGTTTGTCGCTGGCTAGGTCAGCATTTAATGCCCAGACCTAATTGCCCTTGGGTAGGTAGTGGTGAGCCGCCTTCTTGAACTGCTGCAGGCCATGTGGTGTAGGTACACCCACTGTGCTGTTAGGGGGGGGGGGGGGTTCCAAGATTCTGACCCAGTGACAGTGAAGGAAAGGCGAGATATTTCCAAGTCAGGATAGTGAATGACTTGTCCTTCTCGCTGGTAGAGGTCGTGGATTTGGATGGTGCTGCCTAAGGAGCCTTGGTGAGTTGCTGCAGTGCATGTTATAGTTGGTACACACAGGCTGCCATTGTGAGTCGGTGGTGGAGGGAGGGAATGTTTGTGGAAGGAGCCCATCGTCACCAGGCGCTGACAGGCCCACTCTTGTCCGAATTATGGTGTTGATGCCCTCAGCCGTGGTGCACTGAGACTGGGTCATGTCCCTCAGCAAGTGACACATGTCGCTCACACCCTCGGTCATGTCCCTCACTGCCTCGGTCATGTTCCTCTGTGCCTGTGGTATGTCCCTCTGTGACTAACTAAGGTCAGTCAGTGCCTGGCCAACACACTCGATTCCCTCAGCCATGACCCTTTGTGAATGAGCCAAGCTCTGTAGCATCGCAGCAATTCTGTCTGCACTCTCCCGCGCCTCAGCCATGGACAGCATAGTGTGCCGCTAGCCTTGGACGTCCTGTCACGTGGCTCTGACATCTTGCCCCAGGCCTTCCACCGCAGACGCCACCCTTTCCGAGTTGGCCTCGGCACCATCTCCTGCACCTGTAGGGAGTTGGACTCCTCCAGCAGTTCTTACAGGCGCTGGAAAGTTACCAGCGCCCCCTCTTGTAGATTCTGGTTTTGCTTCTGCATCTGCACCATTGATGGGATCATATTTTCCAGAAGTGCAACATCTGTCTGGGCCGCTGCTGTTCCCTGGGATCGGGCAGCCCTCCGACCGCCCGCTCCCTCGGGAGTCCCTGCTCTATCTGATGTGCCCATCTGTGTGTGGTCCTCACGAGAAAGTGACCCAGGAGCCCGGTCGCGAACATTACCACCGAGGTGACAGCCCCTGCGATGGTGGATGGTGCAGTGAGAGCTGTGCCGAGTCGCGCGGTGTCTTCCCGGAGCAGTGACCCCCCCCCCCTCAGGCCTCCCCCACAATTTGCAGGGCCTTTTCCTTGCAGGGGCTGTGGACCCGAATATCTAGGATGCCCCCTCCCATCTTCTGGCGCTCCTGCATTTATAGCCCAATTTGTGTCCTTGGGGACACAAAAGAGGACACAGTGAGAATCTGGGTCGGGAGTTCTAGGGGCGGTTCGTATCTGGGGGCATGTGTGGGCAAGGCCACTGGCCAAAGAGGGCAATGCATGTGTTGAGGGCTTGTGGAGGGTGGGTCGTAAGGGGGATGCAGGCAGGCAAAGAATTGTTGGCCTCCAGGGAATTGGGGGCAGAATGCGAGGCACCCATGGCCCCACTTACCCCTCCACCCACCGCTCCAGGGGTTTTTGCACAACTCCTTCCGGTGAACCGTGCGGAATCGCTTTGAGCCACTTGTTGGTGTGCTTTTCATGCAGCCTTCACTCTCATTGTCACTGGGAATAAATATCCCGGGGTATCAGACAATTCGGAAGGACAGACAGGAAGATGAGGGAGGTGGTGTAGCACTGATATTTAAGCGATGTTGACGCAGGGATGAATACTCACCACCTCACTGGAGAGAACGATCCTATACCTTGGAGCACAGAAAGAAGCCATTCAGCCCATCAATTCTGCGCTGGGCAAGCAAAGAGGAGAGAAGAAACTCGCCACACATTTCAATCTCTCATTCGGGCATCTGGGCAGCGAATTCCAGACCCCCATCACCCTCAGGATGAAAATGTTTTTTTTCCTCATGCCCCCTCTCATCCTTTTACCACTCGCCTTAAACCTATGCCCCAAATAGTTGCTGTGGGAACTTTCACATCCAGATCAGGCCTCGGTTTAAAACCTCATCTGAGAGACGGCACCTCCAGCAGTGCTTCACTCCCTCAGTCCAGCGCTGGCAGCCTCGACCTAGATTTACTGGCTCTGGAGTGGGCCTTGAAGCCAAAACCTCCTGCCTCAGAGAAGCGAGTGGCTCACTCAGCCACACCTGACTCAGCTTGACACCAGTGCCATTATTGCCCATTCTCCTGTAAAAACATTATGGCACTCAACTCGACTTTGAATTGTTTTGTGATTCACCCCAAGAGATGGCGTATCGATTTCCCTGAGTCTCTCTGCTGTGTGTGGATAAGATGGAAACTGATGTGAGTGTTTAATAGGAGCTAGAAGCCAGCAAATGATATACGAGCTATTTGATGCTGTAATGCTCAGGGAAGGAGGCCTAATGGATGCCATTGATCAGCAGAAATCTCCTTCTAACTTCCACTATCTTCAAGAACAGGCAGTCATCCCTGGGCACCTGGAATTGATTCCTGGGCATGGAATGATTTCTCCCTTTGGCACTCTACTTAATTGACAAACACAGAGAGAGAACAATGTGCATTTAAATAGCGTCCTTTAAAACTTCAGGACGTCTCTACGTGTTTCTCGCCAATGAGGTACTCTGGCAAGAGCAGTCATTGTTGTAATGTCAGATAGGACAGCCGAGATGTGCAATTCTCATTCAAGAGGGAATGCTGCCCTTCCCAATCCCCACCGCTCCCCCCCCCCCCCACCCCACATCATCCCCACACACACCCAATAGAACAATAGAACATTGCAGCGCAGTACAGGCCCTTCGGCCCTCGATGTTGCGCCGACCTGTGAAACCACTCTAAAGTCCATCTACACTATTCCCTTATCGTCCATATGTCTATCCAATGACCATTTAAATGCCCTTAGTGTTGGCGAGTCCAGTACTGTTGCAGGCAGGGAATTCCATGCCCTTACTACTCTCTGAGTAAAGAACCTACCTTTGACATCTGTCCTATATCTATCTCCCCTCAATTTAAAGCTATATCCCCTCGTGCTAGCCATCACCATCCGAGGAAAAAGGCTCTCACTGTCCACCCTATCCAATCCTCTGATCATCTTGTATGCCTCAATTAAGTCACCTCTTAACCTTCTTCTCTCGAATGAAAACAGCCTCAAGTCCCTCAGCCTTTCCTCATAAGATCTTCCCTCCATACCAGGCAACATTCTGGTAAATCTCCTCTGCACCCTTTCCAATGCTTCCACATCCTTCTTATAATGCGGCGACCAGAACTGCACGCAATACTCCAAATGCGGCCGCCCCAGAGTTTTATACAGCTGCAACATGACCTCATGAAACATCACCCTCCCTGGGCCACAATCCTGCTTCCCTTACTTCTCCAGGATCTCCCTCCCTCCATCTCCTACAATACCCAGTGTCTCTCTCCCTCTAACTCTCCTGGTTCTTGGTGTCTCCCTCCTCTTCATTTCTCTCTCTCTCTCTCTCTCTCTCTCTCTCTCTAACTCTCCCAGCATCAAGAGGCCTCTGTCGCCTCTCTGGTTATTACTTGCAGCATTTATTGCCTTTAAGAAGATGGTGATGAGCTGACTCCACTTGTGGTGGATGGACACCCAGGACATCCTGGGGCTAAAGGGATCGGGATATATGGGGGGCTATGCGAGATCAGGATAATGAACTTGATGATCGGCCATGATCATAATGAATGGCGATGGAGGCTCGAAGGGCCGAATGGCCTCCTTCTTCTTCTATTTTCTATGTAGATACCGCATGCCGATCGAGAGCTGAAAGCTATTCCAAGGCCGTCAGCTCTACATTACAGGCAGCTCGGGTGCGGTTGCTGCGGTCGGTAATCCATGGAGGGCGAGGGCGAGGACCGTCCATGGACTTGTTTCAACTTCCAACTTAATCAAAGGAGGTTTTCCCACCTCCAGGAAATTGATGCGTGTTCTTTCCCAGTGGGCCTCGCTGCTAGGCTTCCCATCCCGATGGGGATGCATCAAATCCAGCTCTTGCAGAAGACAATAGCGAAAGGATGAGTGACTCGGGTTGAATGGCCTCAGAGCAGAGAAGACTATGGAGGGATAGAGCTGCTACGTTTCTGATGAAGTGGATGGAGACGGTTTCCGGTAACCCGAGGGTCTGTAACAAGAGAACACAGATTTACGGTAATTGGCGAAATGGGAAGGAGGGAAATAGAGGAGAACTTTTCTTTTCAAACCGAGATTTGTTACGATCTGAGATGCACTGCCTGAAAAGATGGTGGAAACTGGTAATAACTTCACAAGGAAATCAAATACATACCTTAAAAGGAAAAAAACAAAATGCAGGATTATTGCACAAGAGCTGAGGGGAATGACAAAAATAATTGAGGAGCCAGGAACATAGATCATTCAAATGTTCTGGACAAGTACAGAAAATAATCAAAATAGCGAATGGAACATTGGTCTTTCTATCTAGAGAGTCAGAATACAAGGAGGGGGGAGAATTTGTCCTGGTTAAACCTGGTAAGATTGAAATCCTCCATGATTACTGTATTAACCTTGTTTTACACCTCTAATTTTCTGATTTACATTACCACCGCTGTTTGGTGGCCTGTAGAAACTCCCACCAATGTTACTGCACCTAACTGCTTCTTTGTTGCATCCAAACTGATCCTGTGACTTGATTGAGGCAATGTCCTCTTTAGTTAACAGAGCTACCTCACCACCATTTCCCAGTTTCCTGTCCTTCCTGACTGCCATGCACCCTTGGCTATTCCAGTCCCAGCTTTGTTTTCCTTGTAGCCACATCTCTCTAATAGTTGTCAGATCACACATTTTAATTTCTATTTGAGATGACAAATTCATCTGTTGCCATATTACAAGCATTCAGGGCTTTTTTAACTGTTTTTGTAAACTCTGGCCCTATCTGCTGACACACCCTTCAGTTCGCAATCACTGTCCCTTCCCGTCATACCTTTATTGCTACCTTGTGAATTTCCCTTTAATTTACTCCATCGACTCCCACATGATCCCTTCCCTCCTCTATTGAGTTTACCGCCCTCTCCACGTCCCTAGTTATAAGACTCACCAGAACACTGCTCCCAGCACAGTTCAGGTATGGACTCCCCCGCTGGTACAGTCCACACTACCCCCATTTGCCTGCAGCTCAGCCTCCAACTGAATAACTCTGAGTCGAAGCTTCTACAGCCACAGATAGTTACTACAGATATGGTTTCCATGGAGTGCAATAGCATCTGGGAGCTCCCACATCCTGAGGCTGCGACACGTCACCTGTCCAGCCATCTTTATTGTGTCAATTACATTTATTTCAGAGTTCCCCTCTTCGCCTAATTCCATCACTCGCCAAATTCCTGGATTCACACTCTGTGTACTCAAGCAGCTCTCTGACCCCAATATTTATATCCTCTCTGGGGGGAACGCAAGAACAGCTTCTTGAGTTGGATGACTAGCCATGGTCATAATGAAGAGCAGAAAAAGCTTGAAGGGCCGCATGGCCTCCTTCTCCTCCTACTTTCTATATTTCTATGTAGTGGTCATGGATTTGGAAGGTGCCGTCTAAGGAGAATGATTGCCGTGATGAGTTGCTGCAGTGCATCTTTTAGATGGTGCACAGGGCGGCAACTGTGCATCGGTGGAGGAGGGAGTGAATGGGAATGTTTGCGGAGGGGGTACCAAACAAGCAGGTTTCTTTGTCCTGGATGGTGTCGAGCTTCTTGAGTGTTGTTGGAGCCGCACTCATCCGGGCAAGTGGAGAGTATTCCATCACAGTCCGAACTTGTGCCTCGTAGATGGTGGACAGGCTTTGGGGAATCAGGAGTTGAGTTACTCACTGCAGGGTTCCGAGCCTCTGACCTGCTTTTGTAGCCATAGTATTTACAGGGCTGGTCCAATTCGGTTTGTGGTCAATTGTAACCCCTAGAATGTTAATAGTGGGGGTTTCAGCAATGGTAATGCCACTGAATGTCAAGACGGAGTGGTTAGATTCTGTTTTGTTGGAGATGGTCATTGCCAGGCACTTGTGTGGTGCAATTGTTACCTGCCATTTGTCAGCCCAACTCTTTGTGGGAACTTTCTTTGCGGCAATTGGCTGCCACGTTTACTCATTAACTACACTTCAAACAAAGTTAATTGGCTGGGAAGTACACTGTGGCACTTCATAAATGTAAGAATGCACCTCCTCTTGCCACCCCCCTGGTCAGAACATTGAATACAGGAGTTCGGATGTCTTGTTGAAATTGTACAAGACATTAGTATGGCCACACTTGGAATACTGTGACGCCCTATTAAAGAAAGGATATTATTAAACTAGAAAAAGTGTGTAAAAGATTTATTAGGATGCTACCGGGACTTGATGGTTTGAGTTATAAGGATAAGCTGGATAAGCTGGGACCTTCTTCCCTGGAGCGTAGGAGGCTTAGGGGCCATCTATAAAATAATGTGGGGCAGCCCAATCCTGCGCATACGCAGTTGGGCCGCGCCATCCTGCGCATGCGTGGGGAACGTCTTACGCACGCCGGCCCCTCACCAGCTTGGGGCCGGTGTTCTGGGGCCGAGCGCGGAAGGAGGTAGGCCCGGGGGGGGGGGGAGAGGCCGGCCCGCCGATCGGTGGGCCCCGATCGCGGGCCAGACCCCATTGGAGGCCACCCTAGTGAAGGAGCCCCCATCCCTCCCTCACGGGCCCCGCCCCCCCCAGCGTTCCCGCAGAGTTCCCGCCGGCAGCGACCAGGGGTGGACGGCACCGGCAGGAACCTGTCGTGTCGTAGCGGCCGCTCGGCCCATCCGGGCCGGAGAATATCCGCTCGCCGGTTCTCCGAGCGGCCCGGTGCGAATCACGCGCCGGTTTCCGGGGGGGTATGAGAATCGCGTGCGGGGGTCGGGGCGGCGTGGTGCGAATCGCGCGGTGCCCTGGCGATTCTCCCACCCGGCGTGGGGGGGGGGAGAATAGTGCCCAGAGTGACTGGATTGAGCTGCCAGAGGCAGTAGTAGAGGCGGGTACAATTTTGCCTTTTACAAAGCATTTAGACAGTTCTATGGGAAAGATAGCCAGAGAGGGATATGGGCCAAATGCGGGCCATTGGGACCAGCTTAGTGGTAAAACTGGGCGGCATGGACAAGTTGGGCCGAAGGGCCTGTTTCCATGCTGTAAACCTCTATGGCTCTATGACCTCAACTGCCCCCCCCACCATGCACCCCCTCCCCCGCAGTTGTATATTTTTGCAGGAGGAATTCTTAGCAGCTGAAGCCTGACAATAGTCTTCAACCAGAAAGTAGGCCTCCCAAAAAGCAACTTGTCAGCAAGGCAGTTTGTCTCTTCCTACAAAACGCACTGTGACATAAATCTTCAACTTTTCAACTGAATGACCTGTTTGAATTGTCATAATACACACCAGTATATCATGGTGCAGCCACACACGGATGGACATGCAGTGGGACCAATCAGCATACACAACACCGCAGCCAATCACCAGTGAGAGCACACGCACTATAAAGACAGGGGACAGGAGAGTTCCCGCTCATTCTAGTAGCAGCCAGCTTGGAGCACAGAGCTCACAGCCTGCAACACAGACATTCACCACGTGCTGAGTGCATCACCTGGTTAGGACTAGGCAAGGGTTAACAGTTAAAGCTGGTATTGCATTTACCCACAGTTCAAGTATGTTAATATAGTTAACCTTATAATAAAATAGAGTTGCACCACTTCCAGTGTTGGTGACCTGTTTCTGATCCAGAACACCCAACACATCACTAATCTTAAACACAAACACATACACTCTACCGAAATACCTCGATATATTAGTAAAATGCCTCAATTTATAACCTGTGTGCCAGCACAGGCAGAAAAATAAAGCTAACACGTTACAAAAAAAAAGGGGGAAAAAATCCAATTGAAATGTCGCTCGTCTGTGGAGCTGATTATAAAGTTGGCCTTGGGCCTGGTAGCTCTATTCATGGTGAATCTCCAGTCAATGATGCTCAAGAGAGTTTGTGACAATTAGACTGGAGATGCTTTTAATAATTGCTCCATCATTTTATTTACTCGACTCTGCAGCTCCCCGAAAATGGTGTATTAATTACTCGGCACAACCAACGACACTTGGTTCTGTGGGCCTATAAATAGATGATTAAAGTGCCAATGGCTTGTAAGCATTAAACCAGCAAAGAAAATTGTTGAGCACATCGCTGGCATATGCTTTCACTGTACAGTTATTAAGCGACATCGCATATACACTGGAGGGACAATGGCAGTAAAATGAGAATTTATATTAATGTAAATTGTATTTAAACTACAATTTTCTCAATCATTTACAACCATTAACTGCCTGAAGCCACGGTGTTAAGTGCCTCCGTTCTTCTCGTAAGTGACCTTCCCCTTTTAAGGCTTTGTTTGGAAAATTCAAATTACTTTCAAACATGCACTTCAGGGTCCGAGAATCCAGGCTGCTTTGGGGGCCCCTCCCCCAGCATCTTGCAGGCGGCACACTGCCTGTAGATGGCGCTCTCCCATGACAGCTGTGGTCATTTTGAATTCCAAGTTTGTCCAGGCTGCTGGGAGGGCAAGTCAAGGTGGAGGCACCCTCTCTCTCCCTTACCTGACACCAGCCCAGGCTGCAGGATCTTCCATCCTGCAGGGCCACCGACTGCCTCTCCACCTTGAAGGACCTGCCTGCCATCCATAATTGGGCGTCAAGCGCATCCTCTGGCCATTATTGACCCATTCAGGCAAAACCACTGTCGGGGTGCCTGCTCCCAACACAGTCCGGTGTAGGAACCCATGAGTTTTAAAAGAAATAAATTTTATTTCAATTAAAGTGACTCAAAGTAAATATCTTCTGTGGTTACCGTCACAACAAAGGACTTTCGTTCTTCAACAATAACCTCGGCGTAATTCAGGCAAAAGTAGTTTATTCCACAACAATTTTGATATCCATTGATCCATTCCCTTAGAATGCAGCTGAGCGTCACCTGTGCCTCAGTCAGTAGCACTGTTGCCTCAGTCAGAAGGTTGAGGGTTTGCCCCTCACTCCGGAGTCAAGGGTGACACCACCTGGTGCAGAGGTGGGGGAGCGGTGCCATCAGATTGAGGCTGCCCTCTCAGGTGGAAGATCCCATGGCGCCATTTTGAAGAGCAGCCTCAGAGGCCTCTCTGACATCCTGGCCAGGATCCAGCTCCTCACCCAACATGCGCTAAAAGCAGATAATCCCATCTGCTCACCTTCACCTTGCTATTGATGGGAGCTTGCTGAGACCAAAATGACAGTTGCATTTCCGACATTTGGACACGGACTACATCTCAAAGAGGTATTTCATTGGCTGTAAAGCACACCAGGGCCTCCTGAGGTCATGAAAGGCAAATGCATGGCAAGTGTCTCCCACAGTTCCGTCAAAGAGACATTTTGGACTTGAAACGTTAACCATCCCTCGCCCCGGATTCTGTCAGGCCCGCTGCGTATTTCCAGCACTTTCCAACCACCCTGGAAACTCCAGCTTCTGGACTTAGGATGGCCCATCTTTAAGCTATTTGGCTGCCCTGGGCTGCACACAAATGTGATGATATGCATAAGCAATCATGCAAATATTAATAGATACGACCTCCAACCAGCAGGTGGCAGTAAAGAACAACCACGTGACACTGTTACCTCGGGGAGTCTGCAGATAGTCGTCGTAGTGGATAGTCGCATTTGTAATGGGTCTTACATAATTTAATAATAGTAATTTATTAAATTGCGGCAGCACGGTAGCACAAGTGGATAGCACTGTGGCTTCACAGCGCC
Source organism: Scyliorhinus torazame (assembly GCF_047496885.1). Taxonomy (NCBI): domain Eukaryota; kingdom Metazoa; phylum Chordata; class Chondrichthyes; order Carcharhiniformes; family Scyliorhinidae; genus Scyliorhinus; species Scyliorhinus torazame. Next base: position 212,595,313 of record NC_092719.1, read on the forward strand.
AGGGTCCCAGGTTCGATTCCCCGCTGGATCACTGTCTGTGCGGAGTCTGCACGTTCTCCCCGTGTCTGCGTGGGTTTCCTCCGGGTGCTCCGGTTTCCTCCCACAAGTCCAAAGACGTGCAGGTTAGGTGGATTGGCCGTGATAAATTGCCCTTAGTGTCCAAAAAGGTTCGGAGGGGTTATTGGGTTACGGGGATAGGGTGGAAGTGAGGGCTTAAGTGGGTCGGTGCAGACTTGATGGGCTGAATGGCCTCCTTCTGCACTGTATGTTCTATGTTCTATGTAATATGGTATTAATAATGGTTTAATAATAGTAATATGGTAGCTAGTAGATTTTTATACTTTTCTCATTGCTAATAATAATTTTTATTGTCACAAGTAGGCTCACATTAACGCTGCAATGAAGTTACTGTGAAAAGCCCCTCGTCGCCACATTCCGGCACCTGTTTGGGTACATAGAGGGAGAATTCAGAATGTCCAAATCACCGAACAAGCGCGTCTTTCGGGACTTGTGGGAGGAAACCGGAGCACCCGGAGGAAACCCACGCAGACACAGGGAGAACATGCAGACTCCGCACAGACAGTGACCCAAGCCGGGAATCGAACCTGGGACCCTGGCGCTGTGAAACAACAGTGCTAATCACTGTGCTACCCTGCCGATCTGACCCACATTATTGTTTGACAATAAACATTCAACTAGTCACATAAGAACATAAGAACTAGGAGCAGGAGTAGGCCATCTGGCCCCTCGAACCTGCTCCGTCATTCAATGAGATCATGGCTGATCTTTTGTGGACTCAGTTCCACTTTCCAGCCCGAACACCATAACCCTTAATCCCTTTATTCTTCAAAAAACTATCTATCTTTATCTTAAAAACATTGAATGAAGGAGCCTCAGCTGCTTCACTGGGCAAGGAATTCCATAGATTCACAATCCTTTGGGTGAAGAAGTTTCTCCTAAACTCAGTCCTAAATCTACTTCTCCTTATTTTGAGGCTATGCCCCCTAGTTCTGCTTTCACCCGCCAGTGGAAACAACCTCCCCGCATCGATCCTATCTATTCCTTTCATAATTTTGTATGTTTCTATAAGATCCCCCCCCTGCATCCTTCTAAATTCCAACGAGTACAGTCCCAATTTATTCAACCTCTCCTCGTAATCCAACCCCCTCAACTCTGGGATTAACCTAGTGAATCTCCTCTGCACACCCTCCAGCGCCAGTACGTCCTTTCTCAAGTAAGGAGACAAAACTGAACACAATACTCCAGGTGTGGCCTCACTAACACCTTATACAATTGCAGCATAACCTCCCTAATCTGAAACTCCATCCCTCTAGCAATGAAGGACAAAACTCCATTCGCCTTCTTAATCACCTTTTGCATCCGTGAACCAACTTTTTGCAACTCATGCACCAGGACACTGTTTTTGAAAACTCACCACTATTCTTAGAAGTCCCCCTATACCAAAAAGGGCTGACATTCTAAATGGTGATCAGGGATTCTCACTCCCCGACTCCGATGCAAGTTTCAGTGGGTGCTATTCAGGTCAAACTATGTTTTCAGGTTATCCCCCGGTATAACCCATACCTTCACCGAAGATTTCATCTACTTACCACTTAGTAGCATCGATCCTGGGTCCCGCATTGCTAAGTAAGTAAAGTAGACTTTGGAATAACCACTATTTCAGGTTAAATTAAGTTATTTTATTATTATATTTTTTCTTTTAAAAGCTGCAATTACTGTCTTTACAGAAAGGTAACAAGATCTTGCTTCTGGATCCTTCTGGTTGGTTGAAGGGACCTTCAGGCCCAACTTGACAATCAATCTTCTTTAAAGTCTGGTCTTCTTTAGATGTATTCGCTGGTTAGCTCAGTTGCTGTGTCCTATCTTTCCCATGTACCGAGCTATGAGAGCTGACTCTGCTGGCTATCTCTGAGCTGACTCTGAGCTGAATTTGCCTACTCTTTAAATTCTAGTCTTCCTTAGATGTATTAGCTATTTTAGCTCGGCTGCTATGCCCTGTCCATTTCCCATGGCCGAGCTGACTGTAATCTGACTCTAGCTGCTTGTTCCTTCTCTGCTTCTCCGCCTCTCTGCCTCTGAGTTCTGCTTCTGGTTGCCCTGGTCTCTATGTGTATATTCTCTTTCTAACAGTTATTAAGTTTTATGACGTTATTGTAAAGTAACATTTTTCATTTTGATTGTAAAAAGTATCTTTGATCTAAACTTTCTAATCCAACTAAGTATTCATTTTGACATGACTTCATCTCATAGATCTGATAACATTGTTTCCTTTGTGATGTTCAAAATGCTTTGACTTCAAGAGGTGTTACTTTTAATTCCTGTCATTTCTATAGTTTTATTTTCCAATTGTGCCCTCAGCTCATAATTTTGACTTTGATTTTGGCTTTGAATTATGTTTCTCGTAGACTGATAGTCTCCAGTTTTCTTTAATTTACCTGGTATTAGCTAAATTTCACACCTAGAATCATCACCAAATTCAACTGAACCTCATCCATTCTTTTCCAGATCCTTACTAAGATAGTTACTTTCAATGAAGGTGTGAGCCCATGTTTTTGACTTCATTCAAAATCCTGTTTGTCTTGTTGGCTAAGCCTGCTTGACCAAGGATATCTGCATTTTACAATCCTTCCCTGGCAGCTGCTGTTAACCCTTTGTGGGATCTTGCCCTGTATCCTCTCATGTTTCTCTCAGACCAGATATTGCCAGACCTCCATGTTTCAAATGACACATCTTTCCATATTTTCAATAACAACACCCAAGTCTCTCTGCACAGCAGCATGTTTTAATATTTTATCGTTTAAATAATAATCCCTTTTGATGTTATTCCGACCAAAATGGATAACCTTAGTGCACTAGACGTTCTCTAGCGCACTAATTCCACCTGGCCAAGCAGCAGAATGTAACAACACACATTGCTATCTTATCTCCTGACCATTAATTATCGCACCCCAATACGGCCCCTGGATTAACTGGCTTTGAATGAGCCCGGGCCACAGGCTGACAGACCTCACCTCGTATCTTAGCTGAAGAAATAGCATGAATCTCAGAAATGCGATTGACCCTGTTAATAGTGGGGGGCAACTTAATATGCCCTTGCATGTGGCACTCAAGCCTACTACCTTCCCACATTAGCGATCTTTTATTTTTATTTTTATTAAATATTTTATTGAAAATTTTTGGTCAACCAACACAGTACATTGTGCATCCTTTACACAATATTATAACAACACAAATAACAATGACCTATTTTATAAACAAAAAATGAATAAATAATAAATAACAAAAATGAAAACTAGCCCTAATTGGCAACTGCCTTGTCACAAGTAACACTCTCCAAAAATATAATTTAACAGTCCAATATATAATTATCTGTAGCAACGACCTATACATATTATACAGTATATATTAACAACACTGAGAGTCCTTCTGGTTCCTCCTCCCCCCCCCCCGATCCTGGGCTGCTGCTGCTGCCTTCTTTTTCCCATTCCGTCTATCTTTCTGCGAGGTATTCGACGAACGGTTGCCACCGCCTGGTGAACCCTTGAGCCGACCCCCTTAGGACGAACTTAATCCGCTCTAGCTTTATAAACCCCGCCATGTCATTTATCCAGGTCTCCACCCCCGGGGGCTTGGCTTCTTTCCACATTAGCAATATCCTGTGCCGGGCTACTAGGGACGCAAAGGCCAAAACATCGGCCTCTCTCGCCTCCTGCACTCCCGGCTCTTGTGCAACCCCAAATATAGCCAACCCCCAGCTTGGTTCGACCCGGACTCCTACTACTTTTGAAAGCACCTTTGTCACCCCCATCCAAAACCCCTGTAGTGCCGGGCATGACCAAAACATATGGGTATGATTCGCTGGGCTTCTCGAGCACCTCGCACACCTATCCTCCACCCCAAAAAATTTACTGAGCCGTGCTCCAGTCATATGTGCCCTGTGTAATACCTTAAACTGAATTAGGCTTAGCCTGGCACACGAGGACGACGAGTTTACCCTGCTTAGGGCATCTGCCCACAGCCCCTCCTCGATCTCCTCTCCCAGCTCTTCTTCCCATTTCCCTTTTAGTTCATCTACCATAGTCTCCCCTTCGTCCCTCATTTCCCTATATATATCTGACACCTTACCATCCCCCACCCATGTCTTTGAGATCACTCTGTCCTGCACCTCTTGTGTCGGGAGCTGCGGGAATTCCCTCACCTGTTGCCTCGCAAAAGCCCTCAGTTGCATATACCTGAATGCATTCCCTTGGGGCAACCCATATTTCTCGGTCAGCGCTCCCAGACTCGCGAACTTCCCATCCACAAACAGATCTTTCAGTTGCGTTATTCCTGCTCTTTGCCACATTCCATATCCCCCATCCATTCCCCCCGGGGCAAACCTATGGTTGTTTCTTATCGGGGACCCCCCCAAGGCTCCAGTCTTTCCCCTATGCCGTCTCCACTGTCCCCAAATCTTCAGTGTAGCCACCACCACCGGGCTTGTGGTGTAGTTCCTCGGTGAGAACGGCAATGGGGCTGTCACCATAGCCTGTAGGCTAGTCCCCCTACAGGACGCCCTCTCTAATCTCTTCCACGCCGCTCCCTCCTCCTCTCCCATCCACTTACTCACCATTGAAATATTAGCGGCCCAATAATACTCACTTAGGCTCGGTAGTGCCAGCCCCCCCCTATCCCTGCTACGCTGTAAGAATCCCTTCCTCACTCTCGGGGTCTTCCCGGCCCACACAAAACCCATGATGCTCTTTTCAATCCTTTTAAAAAAAGCCTTCGTGATCACCACTGGGAGGCACTGAAACACAAAGAGGAATCTCGGGAGGACCACCATCTTAACCGCCTGCACCCTCCCTGCCATTGACAGGGATACCATATCCCATCTCTTGAAATCCTCCTCCATCTGTTCCACCAACCGCGTTAAATTTAACCTATGCAATGTGCCCCAATTCTTAGCTATCTGGATCCCCAGGTAACGAAAGTCCCTTGTTACCTTCCTCAACGGTAGGTCCTCTATTTCTCTACTCTGCTCCCCTGGATGCACCACAAACAACTCACTTTTCCCCATGTTCAATTTATACCCTGAAAAATCCCCAAACTCCCCAAGTATCCGCATTATTTCTGGCATCCCCTCCGCCGGGTCCGCCACGTATAGTAGCAAATCGTCTGCATACAAAGATACCCGGTGCTCTTCTCCTCCCCTAAGTACTCCCCTCCACTTCTTGGAACCCCTCAACGCTATCGCCAGGGGCTCAATCGCCAGTGCAAACAATAATGGGGACAGAGGGCATCCCTGCCTTGTCCCTCTATGGAGCCGAAAATATGCAGATCCCCGTCCATTCGTGACCACGCTCGCCACTGGGGCCCTATACAACAGCTGCACCCATCTAACATACCCCTCTCCAAAACCAAATCTCCTCAACACCTCCCACAAATAATCCCACTCCACTCTATCAAATGCTTTCTCGGCATCCATCGCCACTACTATCTCCGTTTCTCCCTCTGGCGGGGCCATCATCATTACCCCTAACAACCTCCGTATATTCGTGTTCAGCTGTCTCCCCTTCACAAACCCAGTTTGGTCCTCGTGGACCACCCCCGGGACACATTCCTCTATTCTCATTGCCATTACCTTGGCCAGGACCTTGGCATCTACATTTAGGAGGGAAATAGGTCTATAGGACCCGCATTGTAGCGGGTCCTTTTCCTTCTTTAAGAGAAGCGATATCGTTGCTTCAGACATAGTCGGGGGCAGTTGTCCCCTTTCCTTTGCCTCATTAAAGGTCCTCGTCAGTACCGGGGCGAGCAAGTCCACATATTTTCTATAGAATTCGACTGGGAATCCATCCGGTCCCGGGGCCTTTCCCGCCTGCATGCTCCTAATTCCTTTCACCACTTCTTCTACCTCGATCTGTGCTCCCAGTCCCACCCTTTCCTGCTCTTCCACCTTGGGAAATTCCAGCCGATCCAAGAAGCCCATCATTCTCTCCCTCCCATCCGGGGGTTGAGCTTCATATAATTTTTTATAAAATGTCTTGAACACTCCATTCACTCTCTCCGCTCCCCGCTCCATCTCTCCTTCCTCATCCCTCACTCCCCCTATTTCCCTCGCTGCTCCCCTTTTCCTCAATTGGTGTGCCAGCAACCTGCTCGCCTTCTCCCCATATTCGTACTGTACACCCTGTGCCTTCCTCCATTGTGCCTCTGCAGTGCCCGTAGTCAGCAAGTCAAATTCTACATGTAGCCTTTGCCTTTCCCTGTACAGTCCCTCCTCCGGTGCTTCCGCATATTGTCTGTCCACCCTCAATAGTTCTTGCAGCAACCGCTCCCGTTCCTTACTCTCCTGCTTCCCTTTATGTGCCCTTATTGATATCAGCTCCCCTCTAACCACCGCCTTCAACGCCTCCCAGACCACTCCCACCTGGACCTCCCCATTATCATTGAGTTCCAAGTGCTTTTCAATGCACCCCCTCACCTTTAGACACACACCCTCATCTGCCATTAGTCCCATGTCCATTCTCCAGGGTGGGCGCCCTCCTGTTTCCTCCCCTATCTCCAAGTCCACCCAGTGTGGAGCGTGATCCGAAATGGCTATAGCCGTATACTCCGTTCCCCTCACCTTCGGGATCAATGCCCTACCCAGCACAAAAAAGTCTATTCGCGAGTAGACTTTATGGACATAGGAGAAAAACGAGAACTCCTTACTCCTAGGTCTGCTAAATCTCCACGGGTCTACACCTCCCATCTGCTCCATAAAATCTTTAAGTACCTTGGCTGCTGCCGGCCTCCTTCCAGTCCTGGACTTCGACCTATCCAGCCCTGGTTCCAACACCGTATTAAAATCTCCCCCCATTATCAGCTTTCCCATCTCTAGGTCCGGAATGCGTCCTAGCATCCGCCTCATAAAATTGGCATCATCCCAGTTCGGGGCATATACGTTTACCAAAACCACCGTCTCCCCCTGTAGTTTGCCACTCACCATCACGTATCTGCCCCCGTTATCCGCCACTATAGTCTTTGCCTCGAACATTACCCGCTTCCCCACTAATATAGCCACCCCCCTGTTTTTCGCATCTAGCCCCGAATGGAACACCTGCCCCACCCATCCTTTGCGTAGCCTAACCTGGTCTATCAGTTTCAGGTGCGTTTCCTGTAACATAACCACATCTGCCTTAAGTTTCTTAAGGTGTGCGAGTACCCGTGCCCTCTTTATCGGCCCGTTCAGCCCTCTCACGTTCCACGTGATCAGCCGAGTTGGGGGGCTTCCTACCCACCCCCCCCCCCCTTGTCGATTAGCCATCACCTTTTTCCAGCTCCTCACCCGGTTCCCACGCAGCTGTATCTCCCCCAGGCGGTGTCCCCCCGCCCATCCTCTCCCATACCAGCTCCCCCCTCTCCCCAGCAGCAGCAACCCAGTAATTCCCCCCTCCCACCCCCCCCCGCTAGATCCCCCGCTAGCGTAATTACTCCCCCCATGTTGCTCCCAGAAGTCAGCAAACTCTGGCTGACCTCGGCTTCCCCCCGTGACCGCGGCTCGCACCGTGCGACGCCCCCTCCTTCCTGCTTCTCTATTCCCGCCATGATTATCATAGCGCGGGAACCAAGCCCGCGCTTCTCCCTTGGCCCCGCCCCCAATGGCCAACACCCCATCTCCTCCACCTCCCCTCTTCCCCCCATCACCACCTGTGGGAGAGAGAAAAGTTACCACATCGCAGGATTAGTACATAAAACCCTTCTTTGCCCCCCACATTCGCCCCACCACTTTGTTCGAACGTTCTTTTTAATAACCCGCTCATTCCAGTTTTTCTTCCACAATAAAAGTCCACGCTTCATCCGCCGTCTCAAAGTAGTGGTGCCTCCCTCGATATGTGACCCACAGTCTTGCCGGTTGCAGCATTCCAAATTTTATCTTCTTTTTATGAAGCACCGCCTTGGCCCGATTAAAGCTCGCCCTCCTTCTCGCCACCTCCGCACTCCAGTCTTGATAAACGCGGATCACCGCGTTCTCCCATTTACTGCTCCGAGTTTTATTCGCCCATCTAAAGACCATTTCTCTATCCTTAAAACGGAGGAATCTCACCACTATGGCTCTGGGAATTTCTCCTGCTCTCGGTCCTCGCGCCATCACTCGGTATGCTCCCTCCACCTCCAACGGACCCGCCGGGGCCTCCGCTCCCATTAACGAGTGCAGCATCGTGCTCACATATGCCCCGACGTCCGCTCCCTCCACACCTTCAGGAAGACCAAGAATCCTCAGGTTGTTCCTCCTTGCGTTGTTTTCCAGTGCCTCCAACCTTTCCACGCATCGTTTCTGATGTGCCTCCTGCGTCTCCGTCTTCACCACCAGGCCCTGTATATCATCCTCATTCTCGGCTGCCTTTGCCTTCACGACCCGAAGCTCCCGCTCCTGGTTCTTTTGTTCCTCCTTTAGCCCTTCGATCGCCTGTAGTATCGGGGCCAACAGCTCTTTCTTCATTTCCTTTTTGATCTCTTCCACACAGCATTTCAAGAACTCTTGTTGTTCAGGGCCCCATGTTAAACTGCCACCTTCCGACGCCATCTTGGTTTTTGCTTGCCTTCATTGCCGCTGTTCTAAAGGATCCGCTGCAATCTGGCCACTCTCTCCTCCTTTTTCCATCCGTATCCAGGGGGGATTCCCTTCTGGTTTACCGCACTGTGTTTTTAGCCGTCAAAATTGCCGTTGGGGCTCCTATCAAGAGCCCAAAAGTCCGTTTCACAGGGAGCTGCCGAAACGTGCGACTCAGCTGGTCATCGCCGCACCCGGAAGTCATTAGCGATCTTTTAGCATGTGGATCTGTTGGCAACCGGCTGTACAGAATGCATCATCTCTTGACCTGGATGTTCTATTGAGAGGAGAGTCCCTTTCTCCGCAGCAGCCCTCTGGCTAAAACGCTGGAGTAAAGTCAGATCGGGCGCGGTGACTAATTTCTCAGCTTTAAACCATTTTCATAAAATATGCCGGCAGTCCCTCCTTTTGAACAGGAATGGAGCAAACCTTCAAATGGGAATTTTTTATCTTACCCCTTCGCTAGCCTCGCCTCAGATCATTCTTACAATTGGTAAAATGCTACATTTACATCGGCACGCATGACTATGTGGATAGCTGAGACAGTTCATTATGCAGTTACATTGGAGGCAGTTCAGAAGAGGTTCACTAGATTGATTCCAGAGATGAGGGTTTGGTTTATGAAGAGAGATTGAGCAGCTCAGGCCTATACTCTCTCACGTTTAGAAGAATGAGAGGAGATCTAATTGAGCTACATAAGGTAATTAAAGGTGTTGACAAAGTACATGTAGAACAGACACTTCCTCGTGTGGGGCAATCTAGACCGAGGTCATGGGCTCGATTCTCTGCTGGCGGGATTCTCCGTTGCGCCGGGGATTTCCCGGCGGCGTGGAGCTGCCCCATTGGCCGGCTGGCAGAGAATCCTGCTGCCGATAGGGACGCGCCGCACCGGGGCAGAGAATCACGCCCCATCGTTTTTGGATAAGGGGCAACAGATTTGAAGCAGAGATGAGGAGAAATGATTTCTCACAAAGGGTCATGAGTCTGTGAAATTCACTCCCCCCCCACCGAGTGCAGTGGATGCCGGGCTGCTGGGTAAAGTTAAGGGGCGGGATTCTCCGACCCCCCCGCCAGGTCGGAGAATCGCCGGGGGCTGGCGTGAATCGGCGGGGGCGGTAATCGCGCCGGTTGGCGGGCCCCCCCGGCGATTCTCCGGCCCGGATGGGCCGAAGTCCCGCTGCTAGAATGTCTGTCCCGCCGGCGTGGATTAAACCACCTCTCTTACCGGCGGGACAAGGCGGCGCGGGCGGTCTCCGGGGTCCTGGGGGGGGGGGGGCGCTGAGCGATCTGGCCCCGGGGGGTGCCCCCACGGTGGCCTGGCCCGCGATCGGGGCCCACCGATCCGCGGGCGGGCCTGTGCCGTGGGGGCACTCTTTTCCTTCCGCCTTTGCCATGGTCTCCACCATGGCGGAGGCGGAAGAGACTCCCTCCACTGCGCATGCGCGGGGATGCCGTGAGCGGCCGCTAACGCTCCCGCGCATGCGTGGGCCTAGCCCCTCACGGTGAGGGCTCGGCCACTCAAGATGCGGAGACTTCCGCACCTTTGGGGCGGCGCGATGCCGGACTGATTTGCGCCGTTTTTGGCGCCGGTCGGCGGACATCGCGCCGATTGCGGAGAATTTCGCCCAAGGAGTTGGACAGATGTTTAGTTAGTAATGGATTGCAGGGTTATGGAGAACGGGGAGGAAAGTGGAGCTGAGGCCCAGAGGAGATCATATTGAAGGGCAGAGTGGCCTCGAAGCGCTGAATTACCGACTCCTGCTTCTAGTTTTTAGTTTCTACGTTTTCTCGCTCTTATTCACTTACTGACAATCAGCTGTGCATGTCCCTCAGCTCTACCCTTGCCTTAGCAATCTACACATCGTGTTAAAAATACACAGCATTGAATAGGAGCTGACATCTGCGAAATTATTCTTCTCCACCAGTGTATCAAGACCTTATTAACGGGCACCTACAAAATTTTCGATCTGGCCTCTCTCAATCTCTGTTTCCAAAGCTGCTGATTTTCCCGAGGTAGCTGAGTTTTACTGAGATCCAGCCAGGGACACCAGTGAAAGAGGATTTCCGCCCTGCTCACTGCATCAACAAAGAGCAGCTGGTCCTTCAGCAATAACCTCTGTGTGATTTAGGCAGGAGTGGTGAATTAAACAGCAAATTTTATGTATATGTTTTTATATTATACATCATGGTTCAACATACACAGGGGCAGCAAGCAAAGCTCCAAAACAGCCAGGAAACCTCAATCATGGGAGAAACCATTAAATGCCCTCATGCATGGGAGACAGAGAATCTGTGAGGAGCAGCTACTTAAATAACAGATTTTTATCTTTGTCAATCTTGCTGCTCAGTAAGAGACAGAATCCATGATATATTATATATAAAATATACATACATACACAGTCTTTACTATTTGTCCTATAATAATAATCTTTATTGCCACAAGTAGGCTTACATTAACACTGCAATGAAGTTACTATGAAAAGCCCCTAGTCGCCACACTCCGGCGCCTGTTCGGGTACACAGAGGGAGAATTCAGAATGTCCAATTCACCTAACAAGCACGTCTTTCGGGACTTGTGGGAGGAAACCGGAGCACCCGGAGGAAACCTGTCTATCTATAGAAGGAAACCTTAAAAAGAAAATACAAAAGTTAATGTCACTACGTGATGGCACCATCCAATAAAGGAGTTAATGAAAAGGTGCCCCTGAAGATCCCCCCCCCTCCCCCCCCGCCCCCCGCCCCCGAACTCCAGGAAGTAGCCCTTCCAAAAATCTCAAGAAAAGCACTCGGAAAAGTAGTTTGCACACATAGGCAACAGTCAACGCCAATTCCCCCTTCCCCAACCTCACCCCACTCCCACCCTGCTCCCACTCCCACCCCCACCCTACCCCACCCCCACCCGACCCCATCCCACCCACATTTCTTTATTCTCCACACCATTCTCTGGCCAGATTGGCAGAGCCAGATGAGGTGGGCACCTTGGCTATTTCCTCAAATTTAAGCCGTTCTCGTGAAATATTCCAGTTATAACGACAACGTTTTCACATTTACTAATTGGCAAGGGAAGCCTGCCTTCGCATGACTCCAGTCCCACTGAAATGCGGCTGACGCTGAACTGCATTTGTATAGCGCCTTTCACGACCTCAGGACATCTCACTATAACAGGTGTTTGACCAAGCACCCGAGGCAGTACTTGGTTAGTCTGGGGAGGTGGGACTGGAGATGGACAGGCGGGCAATTTCACATTGAGGGACGACATGCTGTGATCCAAACCGCGGCGGTTCAATTGTTCTGTGTTTTGTTGTGTGATTCCGTTAACAATCGATGCTCACTGTGCTTTATTGCTCAAGTCTGGGTGTGGGCCGAGAGAAAAGTAAACCAAGCTGTAGAAAGAGCTCGGAGCCGGAGCAGTAACATGCAGCAGGCATTTTAAAGCACTGGGAATAAAACCGGTTACGCACGAATACGCTCCTGTCATCTCTGCATAGCTCTGAGAAATACAATACACAACAGGCCAGTTTTGTTGCATCAGGATTGGGGCCAAAGTCGGGGGGGTGGTGCAGGTTGGCGACAGTCCTACTTAGGAATGTCAGCACCTGCCAACTGGAATTCCCCAGTTGATACCGAAACACAGACGTCCTCCCATGGGCAGAGAGGGAGGAAGTGCCACTGTGCCGTCCTGCAAAGGAAATGTCCCCGCCTAACAGCTGGCATTGGCAGCTCAGCCACAGCCGCAGTCGCTGGCTGCTCCGTGTCGGGGTGGAACCCCCTCGATGGAGGCTGAGGTCATTATGGATTTTTAAAACTTTATAAAAGCCCTTCAGAGGGTTTCCTGTTGTCCCTCCAGCCTCAGGGGCCTGCCTCCCATCCTTAATCGGATGGCGAGCGAGCACCTTGAGCACTAAATGGTCTGCTTGGTAATAAAAACTGCTTTGGGCGCCCGTGGTTGGTTTGAGACTTGAAAATGCCTTTGACATCCAGGTCCGGACCCAAGAACAAAAATTAAACCTGTCGCGTCAGAAGGGGGCAGAACGGGGACAGCATGGTGGCGCAGTTGTTAGCATTGCTGCCTCATTGCACTGAGATCCCAGGTTCAATCCCGGCTCCGGGTCAGTGTCCGTGTGGAGTTTGCACATTCTCCCTGTGTCTGCGTGGGTCTCACCCCCACAACCCAAAGATGTGCAGGGTAGGTGGATTGGCCATGCTAAATTGCCCCTTAATTGAAAAAAATTAATTGGGTACTCTAAATTTATATAAAACAAAAAGGGTGGAGTACAGTGCCCAAGTGCACCTACATGTACACAAGTACTCCTATAATGGCAGGGAGGCAGAGACATGGTGGTATTGTCACTGGACTCTCTGTACAGAGGATCAGGGGCTGGTTTAGCACAGTGGGCTAAACAGCTGGCTTGTAATGCAGAACAAGACCAGCAGCGCGGGTTCAATTCCCATTCCAGCCTCCCCGAACAGGCGCCGGAATGTGGCGACTAGGGGCTTTTCACAGTAACTTCATTGAAGCCTACTTGTGACAATAAGCTTATATTATTACTATTACAGAGACCCAGCATAATGCTCTGGGAACCAGCTTCGAGTCCCACACAGCAGATAAAAACATCTGGAATTATAAGTTTAATGGCGACCATGAAACCATTGTTATAGAAACCCATCTGGTTCACTAATGTCCTTTAGGTGAAGGAAATCTGCTGTCCTTAACTGGTCTGGCCTACAAGTGTCTCCAGACCCATTCAACAATGTGGTTGACTCTGAATGCTGTCTGAAATGGCCTACCTGGCCACTTGGTCCAAGGTAAGGATGGGCAATAAATGCTGGCCCAGACACGATCCCCTGAATGAATAAAAATAAATAAATAAAATAAAAATAACACCTCAGTACTGCAGTGAAGTGTCAGCCTAGGTTATCCCATTTTTTTCATCGCTGGCCAGGCCAGCAATCATTGCCCATCCCTTCCAAGGCAGGGTGGTGAGTGGCTTGGCGGAGAAGTTGCAGGTTGTGCCGTTCCCATTGTTATGGGTCCGGGTTCACAGAACCCCAAAGTGTTTCATGGGGTTCAACCGACCCACAACTTTTAATAGATTGTGGTGTGGAAAGCACACGGCGTACTCTCCAGGTGTGATACAGCAATTATGGACAAATGGTTTTTGAAACAAAACAATGTTAATTCTATGAACTCAAGTTAACCTTTTAAAAACAAACATTGAATATCTGAACATCCATTACTTCAAAGATAACCCCAAAAGACTACAACATTAAATAATCCTTCAAACTGTTCCTTTAAACATCCAAAAGACTTCAAACCTTCAAAAATAATAACACATGAGGTTACATTCAATATATTTATAGTCTTTGGATTGCAGACATCAACAGACCAGCTCTGTGTTTCTTCCTGCAGCTCACAGCAAAACACACAGACACTCCCAGCTGCCTTCTCAAACTGAAACTCAAAAAAGCAGAAGTGAGCTCAGCTCCCCCCCACCCTCTGACATCACTTCAGTAATATGATCAGCTCCATTTCTGAAAGGTACATTGCTTAAACATCCATTTCTTAAAGGTGCTCTCACATGACACCATGCACCTGCTGCCCTCGTCCATCTGAGCTGCAGAGGTATGAAGCCCGAGATGGATGCTGTTGGGGGGATGGTAGGAGTTTGAAATTAAAACCTTTTGGTGGGCAGCCCAGACCAGAGATTGGTGTCTTACCCGGAGGATGGCACGGTTTTGAATAAACTTAAAAGCCAAAGTACAGCGACCATCAGGAAGGGAGGAGGGGCAATTGAAAAGAAAATAAACCTTCTTTGAGCAGAGGAAATTACGTAGGCTTAATTAGAGAGCATCATCCCTTTTTCCATCCACATTAAAATACTGAATCCCTTCAGAATATTTCGGCAGCCATCTTCATGACTTGACCATATGGTCCCACATGACATTTCTCCACATCGATTTTGCTCACTCCTCCCTCACATTCCAGGAAGATATCTCAATTTGCATCTCTAATTAGATCTGAATCAGCTCCCAGACGGAGATAGCGTATGTTCCCCAGACACATTGCTTTCACCATCATCACAATCGTGCTATGAGTGCATATAAAATACCCTGGGGAATGGGGGTCCAGTCAAGACACTTAGACTGATGAAAATTTCATGCCATCTTACTTCTGCTCAAGTTTGCAACCATATCATGGGTCTGGGCCTTTATTTCCACTATCTGGTGATTGGAGGTCAATCAATCATCTGAGCTCCAGGACATCACTTCAGGAGTTCCTCAGGGTAGTCTCCTGGGTCCAACCATCTTCAGCTGCTTCATCAATGATCTCCCTTCCATCATAAGGTCAGAAGTGGGGCTGTTCGCTGATGACTACACAATGTTCAGCACCATTCACGACGCCTCAGATAATGAAGCAGTCCATGTCCAAATGCAGCAAGACCAGGGTTGGGCTGACAAGTGGCGAGTAAAATGTGTGCCACACAAGGGCCAGGCAATGACTGTCTACAACCGGAGATGATCTGTCTATTGCCCCTTGACATTCAATGGCATTGCCATTGCTGAATCCCCACATCAGCATCCTGGAACTCACCATTGACATGAAACTGAATTGGACTAGCCATATTGATACTGTAGCTATATGCGTAGGGCATAGGCTAGGAATCCTGGGGCGAGTCACTTACCTCCTGACACACAAATTATGTCCACCATCTACAAGGCACAAGTCAGGAGTGTGATGGAATATTCTCTCTCCACTTACCTGGATGAGTGCAGCTCCAACAACACTCAAGAAACTCAACACCATCCAGGACAAAGCAGCCGGCTTGATTGCTGCCCCTTCTGCAAACGTTCAAACCCTCCACCACCGATGAACAGCAGCAGCCGTGTGCACCATCTACCTGGGACCACCACCACCTGGCGGATCCCCTCCCAGTTACTTCCCATCCTGACTTGGAAATATATCGCTGTCATTTCACTGGGTCAAAACCCTGGAACTCCCTCCCTAACAGCACTGTGGGTGTACCTACACCTCAGAGACTGCAACGGTTCAAGAACCACCGCGTTCTGAAGGGCAACTAGGGATAGGTAACATTTTCTGGGCATAGCCAGCGAAGCTCACATCCTGCAGATGAATTTTTAAAATGCCTTTATTTAACTGAATGTAAGACGGCAGTCTCCTGTCCTTCCCTCATGGCAAAGGTCACTTGATGACAGCAAACCAGGGAAGACATTTAGTAACAATTGCACTACAAAACACAAATATCCCCTTTTTCATAACCAACAATCGACAGCTTTGCATGCTCTATCGCATGCAACTGTGAGTTACCCAAGTTACCAACTAGACCACACCCATTTACAAAGTCTTCATCGCTCACCGCACATGCATTGCACACATTTCTGTTAAATCGTGCAGGTCTCTCAATTGTACGTGTGTGCATTTCATCTTGTCGTTCGATGGCACTAGTTGTTGTCAAGGTGACAGTTATTGTTGTTCCATTTCCATTTTTTGGGGACATCCGGACCTCTTGGGGTGATGGTCATTCTGTACTCTGTGCAGCAGCTGTGATCCCGCCTTGTTGATCTGCCTGCAGTGAAGGACCTGTTGTTCGTATATGCCATGATTGCACCATTATATTTAGTCATTCATATCCACCCCATACAATCAAAGTGACAACTGCTCTGCGCATGTTCCAAGTTGCCACGTGGGCTGACTCCTGTTGCGAGCGCTGACTGTTTGTACCCTGACTGTCTCTCCAACACTCAGCTCTGGCAATGGTTTGACAGTCTTGTCAAAATACAATTTGGTCTTCTGCCATTTCACCTCGATTTTTTTTCCACTCGTGTCTGTTACTACTTCTGGATTCAGTCGCTTTTTTCCTATTGGACTAATAGTTTGTGTGCAGCGTGACATCAGTCTTTGGACAAAACCACTGTCCATGCCTTCATTCTGTAGTGTTTGCACACTCAAGGATTGCCTTGTGTAAATCAGTGCTGAATTTGATTGATTTCCTGATTATTGCTGAGGCGATGTTCACTGCTACCTCAGCTATTCAGTCAACTGGGGAGAGTGCAGAGATGATGCATAGCGTTGAATTTCCCACTATTTTGTGAAGCGGCTGAATTCTTCACTCATGAACTGAGGGCCTTTTTCACTCATCGCAATGTCTGGAATGCCATCATGTCTGAAGTGTGCCTTCAGGCTTTCTACTATCTCTCCTGTTGATGTTGAAGCCAGCTGGTTTAACTCCAGTGGTCAGAATCGTAGTGGACAGCGAGAAAATAATCAGTTCCTGTGAGAGCGAAGAAGTCTACTGCAAACTTCATTCATGGTCTGTCATCGGCGGCTCTCTCACCTGTTGCCTTGCTGCATAGCGGGTGCTCCAAGTCCTGTCTCGCTGGTGTCACAATGCAAAGTAACTTTATCATTGACACCAGAGTGTTTCAACACTGGCATTCTCATCACTAGCTCAATTTTAGTGAGCGCTACTTCTTGTTCTGCGCCCCCAAACTGCTGCACATCCTTGCTAGTGAGCTTGAGTAATGATTCACACTCCAATGGTTAATTAGGCAAAAAACTTTATTAAATATTTCAGGCATCCAATATATCATTACACTGCTTTCACATTGCTTGGTCACTGCATCACTAAAGGTGAATTTATCCCAAACCCTGCTATCCATACATTAACTCATTTAACCATTACCCACTCTGCTTACTGACCTACACTGGCTCTCGGTCAAGCAATGCCCACCCCCAGCCCCCCACCCCCACTATTTCAGGAAGCGCCTTCAGCCTTACAACCTTCCAAGATATCTGCGCTCCTCCAGTTCTGGCCTTTCAAACATCCTTATGTCATGTGAGAGTACCTTTAAGAAATGGGTGTTTATCAAATAGCTGTAGTGGATGTACCTTTAAGAAATGGGGTTTATCAAATAGCTGCAGTGATGTCAGACTGTGGGTGGAGTTGGGCTGTCTGTCTGCTTTACTTTCGCTTTGGGCTGGCAGCTACAAGGTGTGTTTGGGTTCACCTTGCAGATTGGGAGCTGCATCCAGAGAAACAAGGGGTGGGATTATCCGACCCCCCACGCCGGGTCGGCGAATCGCCGGGGGCTGGCATGAATCCCGGCCCCGCCGGTTGCCGAATTCTCTGGCACCGGATATTCGGTGGGGGTGGGAATCGCGCCACGCCGGTTGGCGGGCCCCCCCTCCCCCGCGATTCCCTGGCCCGCGATGGGCCGAAGTCCCGCTGCTGGAATGCCTGTCCTGCCGGCGAGAATCAAACCACCTCTCTTACCGGCGGGACAAGGCGACGCGGGCGGGCTCGGGGGTCCTGGGGGGGGGCACGGGGCGATCTGGCCCTAGGGGGCCCCCCCACGGTGGCCTGGCCCGCGATCGGGGCCCACCGATCCGCGGGCGGGCCTGTGCCGTGGGGGCACTCTTTTCCTTCCGCCTTCGCCATGGTCTCCACTATGGCGGAGGCGGAAGAGACCCCCTCCATTGCGCATGCGCAAGGATGCGGTGAGCGGCCGCTGACGCTCCCGCGCATGCACCGCGTGGCAAAGTCATTTCCGCGCCAGCTGGCGGGACACCAAAGGCCTTTCCCGCCAGCTGGTTGGGCGGAAATCAGTCCGGCGCGGGCCTAGCCCCTCAAGGTGAGGGCTCGGCCCCTCAAGATGCGGAGAATTCCGCACCTTTGCGGTGGTGCGATGCCGGACTGATTCGCGCCGATTTTGGCGCCGGTCGGCGGACATTGCTCCAATTGCGGAGAATCCCGCCCAAGGTGTAATTCGGATCTTTCTCTGTATGAAAAGAATGCCTTCAGATCACTTGCTAATTTAACAGTGATAACTGCTCTCAGTAGAGAATTTAAACCTGCTATCTTTCTGTAAAAAGAGTCTTTTGTCTTATGGATGTTGCAAGGAAAGAATAAGGGTTATTTATAGAGTACTGTATTCTTTGGGGGGACTTTTTGAGTTGATAGTTGCTAAGATGTTTACTGTGTGTGTTTAAAAATGTTAACTGGATTCATAGAATAAACATGGTGTTTTGTTGAAAAATACTTTTAGCTCCCTGTTGCGTCACACTTTTAAAGTGGACCCTTGTGCGCCTCGTAACCAAAAACTATTTGAGGTGAACTCCATGATACACTTTGGGGTTCTTTAAACACTGGCCCGTAACACTTAATTCTAATCGCTCCACCTAGCTGGTATGCCTTCAGCTGCCTGGGCACCAAGCTCTGGGATTCCCTCGCTGACCTTTGAGACACTCAGTAAAAGATACCTCTTCGGCCACATTTCTGGTCACTTTCTCGAACATTCCCCTTATGTCGCAGAATCATTTTTTAAAACATTCTTTCATGGGATGTGGGCGGTGCTGGCAAGGCCAGCATTTGTTGCCCAACCTTAATTGCCCTTCAACTGAGTGGCCTGTGGGTCTGGAGTCACATGTAGGCCAGACGGCAGATTTCCTTCCCTAAAGGGGCAGTAGTGAACTCGATGGGTCCTTATGGCAATCAATAATAGGTGAGACTGAGACTAGTTTTTCCAATTCCAGAATTTCCGAGTTGAATTTAAATTCCGCCAGTTGCCATGGTGAGATTGAATTTGAACCCACGCCCCCAGAGCAATAGCCTGGGCCTCAGGATTACCAGTCTGGAGACGTTAGGGCGGGATTCTCCCAAAATGAGACTATGACCCCCCCACGCCGGCATTAAAATGGTGAAGTTTTACTCCTGATGTTCCTTGAAAAAGTTGAACAAATTCAATGCCCTGCAGGGGGCTAGCAGCGATCCGGAGTGGACCCTGCAGCTTTAGCTGCGGATACGGGCCCCTTCCGGTTCGGAGGCCGCGCATGTGCATGGTGGCGAACTCCAGCGATCAAGCCGTGCTCCATAGCCGACTCGGACCGCGGAGCTACACCGAAAAAAGAGACCCCCCCCCCCCCCCCGCGGTCGGCCGCGCGCCCGAGCCTCAACCCCTGCACAGTTAATCCCCGGCCGCCTATAAGGCTCCCCCCCCCCCCCGCCTCCGATTCGCACCCCCCCGACCAGGGCGGCCGCGGACTGAGTCTGCAGCCGCCATGCGAGCATCCCGATCGGCAATAGGTGGTTAGTTCCAGGCCGTCAGGGACTCGGATTGCTGGGCAGGCCTCTGGCAATGGCCGTCCCTGGCGGCGCGGTGCACTCCGCGGTTATGCCGATTTCCAGGGCCCGGAGAATCGCCGAACCGGCGCCAGGCCCGTTTACGGTGTGAAAGTGACTGGAAAAGATATAGTTCGAGTACATTAGATGGGTCGTTTTTTGTACAGTGTGTGCAGGAGGGTTTCCTGACACAGTTTGTTGACAGGCCAACAAGAGGCGAGGCCACATTGGATTTGGTTTTGGGTAATGAACCAGGCCAGGTGTTGGATTTGGAGGTAGGTGAGCACTTTGGCGACAGTGACCACAATTCGGTGACGTTTACGTTAATGATGGAAAGGGATAAGTATACACCGCAGGGCAAGAGTTATAGCTGGGGGAAGGGCAATTATGATGCCATTAGACGTGACTTGGGGGGGATAAGGTGGAGAAGTAGGCTGCAAGTGTTGGACACACTGGATAAGTGGAGCTTGTTCAAGGATCAGCTACTGCGTGTTCTTGATAAGTATGTACCGGTCAGGCAGGGAGGAAGGTGCCGAGCGAGGGAACCGTGGTTTACCAAAGAATGAATATTTTTCGTCAGTATTCACTCAGGAAAAAGATAATGTTGTGGAGGAGAATGCTGAGCTCCAGGTAAATAGATTAGATGGCATTGAGGTACGTAGGGAAGAGGTGTTGGCAATTCTGGACAGGCTGAAAATAGATAAGTCCCCGGGACCTGATGGGATTTATCCTAGGATTCTCTGGGAGGCCAGGGAAGAGATTGCTGGACCATTGGCTTTGATTTTTATGTCATCATTGGCTACAGGAATAGTGCCAGAGGACTGGAGGATAGCAAATGTGGTCCCTTTGTTCAAAAAGGGGAGCAGAGACAACCCCGGCAACTATAGACCGGTGAGCCTCACGTCTGTAGTGGGTAACGTCTTGGAGGGGATTATAAGAGACAAGATTTATAATCATCTAGATAGGAATAATATGATCAGGGATAGTCAGCATGGCTTTGTGAAGGGTAGGTCATGCCTCACAAACCTTATTGAGTTCTTTGAGAAGGTGACTGAACAGGTAGACGAGGGTAGAGCAGTTGATGTGGTGTATATGGATTTCAGCAAAGCGTTTGATAAGGTTCCCCACGGTAGGCTATTGCAGAAAATACGGAGGCTGGGGATTGAGGGTGATTTAGAGATGTGGATCAGAAATTGGCTAGCTGAAAGAAGGTGGTGGTTGGTGGGAAATGTTCAGAATGGAGTTCAGTCACAAGTGGAGTACCACAAGGATCTGTTCTGGGGCCGTTGCTGTTTGTCATTTTTATCAATGACCTAGAGGAAGGCGCAGAAGGGTGGGTGAGTAAATTTGCAGACGATACTAAAGTCGGTGGTGTTGTCGATAGTGTGGAAGGAAGTAGAAGGTTACAGAGGGATATAGATAAGCTGCAGAGCTGGGCTGAGAGGTGGCAAATGGAGTTTAATGTAGAGAAGTGTGAGGTGATTCACTTTGGAAGGAATAACAGGAATGCAGAATATTTGGCGAATGGTAAAGTTCTTGGAAGTGTGGATGAGCAGAGGGATCTAGGTGTCCATGTACATAGATCCCTGAAAGTTGCCACCCAGGTTGATAGGATGGTGAAGAAGGCCTATGGAGTGTTGGCCTTTATTGGTAGAGGGATTGAGTTCTGGAGTCAGGAAGTCATGTTGCAGCTGTACAGAACTCTGGTACGGCCGCATTTGGAGTATTGCGTACAGTTCTGGTCACCGCATTATAGGAAGGACGTGGAGGCTTTGGAGCGGGTGCAGAGGAGATTTACCAGGATGTTGCCTGGTATGGAGGGAAAATCTTATGAGGAAAGGCTGATGGACTTGAGGTTGTTTTCGTTGGAGAGAAGAAGGTTAAGAGGAGACTTAATAGAGGCATACAAAATGATCAGGGGGTTAGATAGGGTGGACAGTGAGAGCCTTCTCCCGCGGATGGAAATGGCTGGCACGAGGGGACATAACTTTAAACTGAGGGGTAATAGATATAGAATCATAGAATCATAGAAGTTTACAGCATGGAAACAGGCCCTTCGGCCCAACCAGTCCATGCCGCCCAGTTTTTTACCATTAAGCTAGTCCCAGTTGCCCGCACTTGGCCCAAAGTGGACAGAGGTCAGAGGTAGGTTCTTTACGCAAAGAGTAGTGAGGCCGTGGAATGCCCTACCTGCTACAGTAGTGAACTCGCCAACATTGAGGGCATTTAAAAGTTTATTGGATAAACATATGGATGATAATGGCATAGTGTAGGTTAGATGGCTTTTGTTTCGGTGCAACATCGTGGGCCGAAGGGCCTGTACTGCGCTGTATTGTTCTATGTTCTATGTTCTATGAAAGTGGATTCGAACCCGGGTCCTCGGCGTCGTGAGGCACCAGTGCTGACCACCGCCCCACAGTGCCACCCTCGCCTTGGTAGTATTTTGATCCGCATTCATTGGCTTACTGGCCCAGTAATAGAACCACTAAACCACCAGACCCATGTTAGAAGGTTGCCATAGGGCAAGGTGTGGTCAGAGGTGTTGGATCTTTCAAATACTTTGACCTGTTGCTGCCTTTCGTTTTAATAATCTTTATTGTCACAAGTAGGCTTACATTAACACTGCGACTGTGAAAATCCCCTCGTCGCCACGTTCCGGCGCCTGTTCGGGTGCACAGAGGGAGAATTCAGAATGTCCAAATTCTCAAACAGCACGTCTTTCGGGACTTGTGGGAGGAAACCGGAGCACCCGGAGGAAACCCACGCAGACACTGGGGGAACGTGCAGACTCCACACAGACAGCACCCAAGCCGGGAATCAAACCCGGGTCCCTGGCGCTGTGAAGCAACAGTGCTAACCACTGTGCTACCGTGCTGCCCACTCGATGTGAGATGTACCAGGAAATGAAGCATGGAATAATGTATAAAAACTTGAAAATGTGGCGCTGTTTGCTCAGAAATGTGGGCGCTACCTTTTGAAAAGGGAGGAGGAGCATGGTGATGGTTTTAATTATGGGATGGTGCAAGCACTTTACTTCTTCGGGGCTGTAGTAATTTCACCAGCGCTGTGACCTCTTGCTGAGTTTTAATCTCTGGAAGAATGTGAAGAACAATGACACTCCCTAAAGATTTGAGTTCTGGGACAGTTGGAGGAAGTTGCACAGACAAGGGTGTGTGATATGCCATGGAAGTGATTTGAAGGCAAGAATGGGAATTTTAAAATCAAGGCCTTGTTGGCCGTAGCCAAGGGAGGCCAGCAAGCTCAGGGGTGCTGGGTAAATGGTGAGCGATTGTTTCCGAAATCAAGTGGCCTGGGAAGAGTTAAACTGGCAGAGGCCTTTCTATATCCATCAACGCATTTGTGTTCAACAAGAGAGCGAATCACTGCTTTGGGAGAAAATCGCGAGCAGAACCTTGGAGTGGCAGTCCATTCAATGACTCATTTGCATTTGCATTGTTACCTATCCTGATGTTGCAAAGTTACAGCTAAACATTCTGATCGACAGTGTGAAATATCTGGCTGAGGAAGCAAACATGAACGTTACAAACTTGCGAGACATCTGAACTATTTCCATCCACGCACCACTGGGACTTCGATTCTATCTGTCTCGGCTTCTTACCAAACCCCAGTCCCAGAGTTAAAATAAGAGCCAGAAAGTCGAGAGAAAAGATTTCCGTTCCATCTGTCGGGGGTTGGACTGAAGCACAAATCCCACAGGTGGAAGTATTAGCTTACGATGCCCACCCACCAGCGAGAGGCAGTTCCATCTGCCTGGGCAGAAGCGGAGGATGCAGTGTTCCATTGTGCTGCGTCTCATTATGCGAGTCTTGTGACACAACGCGATGCCTGCCTTACGGTTATCGGAGATGTAAGGAGAGGATCTGTGTGAGAGAGCTGGCAAAGAGTCGCCACTCTCCGGCACCGTCTTTGGCAACTTCAGCTGGGATGATAGCGGTCTGTTTAGTATTGATGCTCACCGTGCTCGATTGATGACTCAGTAAAAGTAAACAAACTGTAGAAAGAGCTGGAAGCTTGAGCTGAAGGATGGAGGAGACACTTTAAAGAACTGTGAATGTGACCTGTTACACACGTATAAGCTAATATCATCTCTGCAGAAATGCACGATCTGAAAAATGCAACAGAGCGCGAATCTCAGATACGAAAAGACAGTCATGTAACAATACTTTTGAAAGGGGGTAAAGTGGCAATGTCACTGGGCTAGTAATCCAGAGGCTCAGGTTAATGTTCTGAGGACATGGGTTCAAATCCCTCCAGGGCAGCCGGTGAAATTTGCATGAAGTGAATAAATCTGGAATTGAAAGCTAGCCCCTGTAATGGCGACCATGACCATGACCGTCAATTGTCAGAAAAAAACATCTGGTTCCCTGATGCCTTTTAGGGAGGGAAATCTGTCACCCTTACCCGGTCTGGCCTACATGTGACTCCAGACCCACAGCAATGTGAATTCTTGTTTAATAAATAGTGAATTCATTGTGTCTGCCTCAGCAGACTCCTGTGAACTTGTTCAGTAACTTTCAGGAAAAAGTTAGCATCTATCAATTCAGTTTTCACTGTGGAATCTGACTGAAAGTTACTGAATTGGCCTGGCAAGCCATCAGTTTAAGGTCAATTAGTGATGGGCAGCAAATGTTGGCCTGACCAGTGATGAAGAATAAGGGGGAAGAATACTTCCTTTCCGGTTGAATATGATAACATGAAAGGCTGATTTACTGAGGATGGTTTGGGGCTGGAATTGGAGTGTTTAATCTGTGGTTATGATGAGGCTCAGACACTGACTCTCAAATTTTCAAATCAAAAACATGCCGGCAAATGGTCTCAATCCAAAGTTCATCAAAACAGAACTCAAAATGCAGCATGTTAACATTTCGGCACTTCTTTTCCCGAGTTAGTTTGCTACTTTCTCCTGTTCTTGTGGTAGGAAAAGTGAATATTCCTTCCTCAACCAACATCATTCAAAAGAAAAAGGTCAAATTGTCTGGCCGTTATCCCGTTGGTGCTTGCTGTGCATACATTGGCTGCCATATCTCCTACATTAGAACAATGATTACCGTTCAAATATTCTGTACTTCATTGCCTCTGAACTTCTTTGGGGTGACCTGCGGTATGAGACTGCTGTAGAAATGCAGTCTTACTTTCTTTTCCCATTACACACCTAGAGGAAGCTCCCCATCTGTGTCAGGCAACACATCACAAATCAACTCCATTGTCGAGTGGGATTTGCACAATGGCTTGATTTAAGCAGATTCCTTCGCTGTTTCAGACGTGATGGACAACGTTTTTTAAAAAAGTTTCTATTTTCAACTAAGCAATCAGATTCTCAATAAACCGGTTTGAATTCACCAGCATTGGGTGCCCGTAATTTAATCACACACAGTAAATATCAACCAATTCGATTTTCTCTTTTCTCACTGGACTGGTGTACAGAATTCTTTTGTTTAGTCGTTCATGGGGTGAGGGCTTCGCTAGCTAGACCAGCATTTACTGCCCACCCCTAATTGCCTTCGAGAAGGTAGTGGTGATCTGCCTTCATTGAATCCCTACAGTGCAGGAGGAGGCCATTCGGCCTATCGAGTCTGCACGACCCTCCGAAAGAGCGCCCTACATGGGCCCATTCCCATGCCCACTCCTCCCTATCCCCGTGACCTAACCTGCACATACCTGGACACAAAGGAGCAATTTTAATCTGGCCAATCTGCCTAACCCAGTGTTCTTCAAACTCGGAGGCGCGACCCGCGGGTGGGTCGTGGGCTGGTGTCGGGAAGGTCGCGGAGCCGTCCTTCGCGGCGCTCCCGATCGCGCAAATCCCTGCGCAGCAGGCGGCTTTTAATAACGCCGGCTGCAAGCAGCCTTTAAAATAGCCGAGAACATGTAAAAAAATGTTGCCCGCATTGCACATGCACGCACGATCACCGGCGCACATGCGCAGTGCGGCCGCTATTTTTTTAAACGGTCGCAGCTTTTTGTTTTACAAGTTTGGGATTTTTTAATTCATTTTATTCATTTATTTTATTCATTTAATTTTTCTTTTTTTCATTTATTTTATTCATTTAAAAAAATTTTTTTTTACAAGTTCGGGGGGGGGGTGTTTATTTAATAAAATTTTACGGAAAAAAATGCAGAACTTTGGACAGATGGAGACTCCATACTTCCCGACACCGGAAGGCTTCACCTTCATCCAATAGGTTCCATTGGAGGAGCGTGTACGAGGGCCAAAGGGACCCAAAACCATTTCCTCCATTTTTATCAGCAGCAAACAAGGTAAGAGAAAATGGTGGGTCGCTCAGGTCGGCCGGGGTGGGTCGCTCAGGTCGGCCGGGTTGGGTCGCGAAGGTCAGCCGGGGTTGGATCGCGAAGGTCGGCCGGGGTTGGATCGCGAAGGTCGGCCGGGTTGGGTCCTGAAGGTCGGCCGGGTTGGGTCCCGAAGGTCGGCCGGGTTGGGTCCCGAAGGTCGGCCGGGTTGGGTCCTGAAGGTCGGCCGGGTTGGGTCGCGAAGGTCGGCCGGGTTGGGTCCTGAAGGTCGGCCGGGTTGGGTCCCGAAGGTCGGCCGGGTTGGGTCCCGAAGGTCGGCCGGGTTGGGTCCCGAAGGTCGGCCGGCGTGGGTCGCGAAGGTCGGCCGGGTTGGGTCGCGAAGGTCGGCCGGGTTGGGTCCCGAAGGTCGGCCGGGTTGGGTCCCGAAGGTCGGCCGGCGTGGGTCGCGAAGGTCGGCCGGGTTGGGTCGCGAAGGTCGGCCGGCGAGGGTCCCGAAGGTCGGCCGGGTTGGGTCCCGAAGGTCGGCCGGGTTGGGTCCCGAAGGTCGGCCGGGTTGGGTCCCGAAGGTCGGCCGGGTTGGGTCCCGAAGGTCGGCCGGGTTGGGTCCCGAAGGTCGGCCGGGTTGGGTCCCGAAGGTCGGCCGGGTTGGGTCCCGAAGGTCGGCCGGGGTGGGTCCCGAAGGTCGGCCGGCGTGGGTCACGAAGGTCGGCCGGGTTGGGTCCCGAAGGTCGGCCGGGTTGGGTCCCGAAGGTCGGCCGGGTTGGGTCCCGAAGGTCGGCCGGGTTGGGTCCCGAAGGTCGGCCGGGTTGGGTCCCGAAGGTCGGCCTGGTTGGGTCGCGAAGGTCGGCCGGGTTGGGTCCTGAAGGTCGGCCGGGTTGGGTCCTGAAGGTCGGCCTGGTTGGGTCCAGAAGGTCGGCCGGGTTCGGTCCCGAAGGTCGGCCGGGTTGGGTCCCGAAGGTTGGCCGGGTTGGGTCCCGAAGGTCGGCCGGGTTGGGTCCCGAAGGTCGGCTGGGTTGGGTCGCGAAGGTCGGCCGGGTTGGGTCGCGAAGGTCGGCCAGGTTGGGTCGCGAAGGTCGGCCGGTTGGTAAAAATGGGTCCCCGGAATAAAAGTTTGAAGAACACTGGCCTAACCTGAGCATCTTTGTACTATGGGAGGAAACCGGAGCACCCGGAGGAGACCCACGCAGACACAGGGAAACAGTGTAAACTCCACACAGACAGTCACCTGAGGTGGGAATTGAACCCGGGATCCTGGAGCTGTGAGGCCGCGGTGCTAACCACAGTGCCACCATGCCGCCCTTCTTAAACTGCTGCAGTCCATGTGGTGTAGATACTCCCACAGGGCTGTTAGGGAGGGAGTTCCAAGATTTTGACCCTGCGACAGTGTAGGAATGGCAATATATTTCCAAGGATGGTGAGTGACTCGGAGGGGGAACCTGCAGGTGGTGGTGTTCCCATGTGTCTGCTGCCCTTGTCTTTCTATTGTGGAGTTGGAAGATGATGTCTAAGGAGCGTTGGTGAATTGTTGCATTATCTTGTAAAGGGGACACACTGCTGCCGTTGTGCACTGGTGGTGGAGGGGGTGAATGTTTAAGATGGTGCGTGGGCTGCCACTGAAGTGGTCTTTTTGAACTGAGGGCCTGCCCACCATCACCCTCGCTGAGCATTTCACTCTCCATCATTAAACCTGATTACCGGGTCATGTGCATCGTTACTTTAAGGCTAAGGGAGCCGTTGAGGCTAACAATATCGATACATTTAAAGAGAAAAGGAATGCAAAAATAAAAAATACTGATGGGGTGGGATGTGGAGCGGTGGGTGGAGATGAAAAACTGGCATGGACCAATTGGGCTGATTTGTAAAATTGTATGTCAACATGTTTTTTTAACTTCCTGGTTCACTGGCCAGGAAGAGAGGTCGCTTCTTGTGCTAATCCAGTCAGACAAATATTTGAACTGCCAAGGAATGTATTCAGATACTTCCTTCTGTTGAGCTGAGTTCCTCCCACTGATCGAGCTGAATCCATAGTTGGTTCAGTGCGAGAAAATAAACGGATTGAAACAAACATGCTGAACTGACTTCTGGGTTTAGTCATGCGACCAACTCAAATATTGACCGCCTGAGGCTGCGGCAGAGGGTCCGATTCCTTCTGACACTCGCATTTCCAGCCTACTCATGCAGTCCAGGGCAGATCCATTTCTCAGGCCATGGATTTGTCAAAACAACCTGCTGGTCACGAACGAGCAATAAAGGTCACAGAGTGAGGCAGAAGGTTATTGGATCAAACCCCAGTTGAGCGTACATTCGAAGCTGACATTCTTGGTGCGGGAGGGAGGGAGTGCTGTCCTGCTGGAGGCCTTGTTGCTTGGGAAAGGCATTAAAATTGGGCATCCATCTACCTTTTATGGAGTTCATCATAGAATCATAGAATTTACAGCACCGAAGGAGGCCATTCATCCCATCATGCCTGCACCGGCCCTTAGAAAAAGCACCCGACTCAAGCCCACGCCTCCACCCTATCCCCGTAATCCAGTAACCCCACCCAACCTTTTGGACACTAAGGGGCAATTTAGTGTGGTCAAGCCACCTAACCTGCACTTCTTTGGACTGTGGGTGGAAACCGGAGCACCCGGAGGAAGCCCAGGCACACACGGGGAGAACGTGCAGACTCCGCACAGAAAGTGACCCGAGGCCGGAATTGAACCCGGATCCCTGGCGCGGTGAGGCAGCAGTGCTAACCACTAAACGGGCTCCAAACTCATCATCAATGCTCGTGGAAGTGTCCAGGGATGGCCCATGGTGCAACCACACCCCTGCGAGGAACCAAACTCTTGAAAGAGTGAATTTATAGAACTCCATTCACGTCATCAGTTTATCTCAAAGGCTTGACAGTCAATGAAAGACTTGTGGTCAGGCAGGGGGCTCGGCAGCCAGTGGGAGGGGTTTTCCGCCCCTCCATCACGCCGTGGCGGGTTTGGTGACAGCAGAGGCGGCTCACCATTGGCCGACAGCTGGATGTTCCGGTTCCACCGTTGTCAACGGGTTTTCCTGGTTCTTCACTCCCTCGGCTGCCAGGAAACGGGCGTTGAGGGGAGGGGGGGGTGGAGGAGGATTGGGATATATATGAGAAAATGCTGGAAAATCTCAGCAGTCCAGATGACCCTTTGAAGAGTCATGTGTGGACTCGGAACGTTCGCTCTTTTCTCTCCCTACAGATGCTGCCAGACCTGCTGAGATTTTCCAGCGTTTTCTCTTTGGTTTCAGATTCCAGCATCCGCAGTAATTTGCTTTTATCTTGGGATGTACATGGGTGGTTGGGAGAGAAGGGATCTAGGGGAGGTGGGAGGAGGAGTTGGGGATGGAGATGGGGGCGGGGAGTTTGGAGTGAATGACGCACCAGGTCAACTCAAACTCCTCCTGCGCAAGGTCGAGCCGTATACAGTTCAAGGTGGTGCATAGGGTTCATAGGACATGGGCCCGGATGATTGGGTTCTTCCCAAGGGTAGCGGGTGGGTGTGCGCGGTGTGGGAGGGGGCCAGCAAACCATACCCACATATTTTGGGAGTACGCGAAATTGGTCAGCTTCTGGGAGGCAGCGTTCGAGAATCTGTCGGGGTTTGTGGGGGTAAAGATGACACTGGACCCTATGGCGGCGGTTTTTGGGGTGTCGGAGGTGGCGGGTGCGCTGAAGGGGAAGGGGGCCGGTGTGGTGGCCTTCGCCTAACAGATAGCCCGGCGACGGATTCTGGTAAGTTGGAGCTCGGCTGTGCCACCAGGGGACTTATATGAATCCCTCAGGTTGGAGAAGATTAGGTTTGCCCTTAGGGGGTTGGAAGAGGGTGTCATGATATCCATATTAACATATCATGGTGCAATCACACACACACACTGATGGACAGGTAGATGGACTAACCAACACACACACAACATCGCAGCTAATCACCAGTGAGAGCACACGCACTATAAAACAGGGAACACCACAGGTCCCGCTCATTCTAACAGGAGATATCTCAGAGCACAGAGCTCACAGCGTGCCACTCAGACATACACCATGTGCTGAGTGCCTCACTAAGATAGTGCTAGGGCTGGGTCCACAGTTTAGCTGGTGAAGTACGAACCACAGCCAGAAGTTAATAGTTATTATTGTACAGAATAATAAAACAGTGTTGTACCATCTACAACCGTGTTGGTTCGTTTGTGTATCGGAACACCCAACACGATATGGTACCAGGACTGGAAACTCACCAGCGACTGTGAGACCTACCTGCACATCTTCAGAGATCCGCCATCCTGCGCCATGGACACCATCAGCCCGCCGCAGCCGCTCCAAATGGCTGGAAATCTCGGCGTCAACTGGAAGCTTTTTAAACAGCGCTTCCAGCTCTTCCTAGAAGCCACAGACAGGGAGAATGCATCGGACACCAGGAAGATCGCCCTCCTCCTCTCCACGGCGGGGAAACACAACATCCACATCTACAACTCCCTGGCATTCGCGGAAGGCGAGGACAAGACGAAGTACAAGACGGTCCTTCTAAAATTCGAGGAACACTTCAGCGTGGAAGTTAATGGGAGCTTCAAGAGGTACCTCTTCCAGCAGCGCCTGCAGGGTAAGGATGAGCCTTTTCAATCTTATCTGACACACCTCCGTATCCTCGCGCAGTCCTGCGGCTATGAGGCCATCTCCGACTCCATGATTCGGGATCAGATAGTTTTTGGGCTCACCTCGGAAACCCTACGCCAGCACCAGCAGCTCCACAAAAAAAATGCGCCTCCCCTCGCCACCGCCATCGAAACCTGCGTCCTCCACGAAAACGCGACCAGCCGGTACTCCCAATTCCAGGCGGGCGAATCGGCACGGCAGGGGTCCTACGAGGCAGAGGGGGCCCAATCGATCGAGTTCCTCCCGGCCCGCGGACGGGACGAGGGCGGCCATTTCGCGCACTTTCCGAGACCTCCAGCGCTTGTACGCGCCAAAAGAGGGGACGTCGACGCAGAGGGACGTGATGCGCAGGCGCGCTCTATGCACGACCGCACCACGCATGCGCGGTGGCGCAACAAACGCCATGACGTCACGACGTGCGGCAACTGTGGATCCGCACACTTAAAGCGGCAATGTCCAGCCAAAACGCGACAATGCCTCCGCTGTGGCAGGATGGGCCACTACGCTGCCTGCTGTCGAGCAGCTCAACCTACCAACCCTCCGCTATTCCGCCAGCCTCGCAGGGACATGCGGGCCATTCAGCCCACATACACCGAGTCATACCCTGACGACGTGCAGACTGGTGACACCGACGACCGGAAACCCTTCCGCGTTGCAGTAATAGACAGGAACCGGATGTCCCCAAGTAGGACCCACCAGCCGATGCCAGTGCACAGCATTAATCCGGGTGATGAATGGTGTGCCACCCTAACGGTCAACCCAAATTCGTCGCCCACCTAATAGACTGGACTTATGAGCCTGTTTGCACATTGGACTCACTGATTTGTTGTGCAATAATGTTAACGTGTTTCTTTCTTGTCATTCCAGGAGTTCTCTTTCGATATTTGATGATTGCACTTGTTTTGTTTGTGGTACAACCTCGTTGCTCTGTTGCACCTGACACCTCCCTCTGTATATAGTTTAGCCTCATGTACATGTTGTGAAGATTGCACACACTACTCAGATGCACTCAGTACACACCAATATTTATTACCATGTAGGTACATATCCTTGTGAAAAGGGGGGATGTCATGATATCCACATTAACAGATCATGGTGCAATCACACACACACTGATGGACAGGCAGTTGGACCAACCAACACACACACAACATCACAGCCAATCACCAGTGAGAGCACACGCACTATAAAACAGGGAACACCACAGTTCCCGCTCATTCTAACAGGAGATAGCTCAGAGCACAGAGCTCACAGTGCGCCACTCAGACATACACCATGTGCTGAGTGCCTCACTAAGATAGTGCTAGGGCTGGGTCCACAGGTGAGCTGGTGAAGTACGAACCACAGCCAGAAGTTAATAGTTATTATTGTACAGAATAATAAAACAGAGTTGTACCATCTACAACCGTGTTGGTTCGTTTGTGTATCGGAACACCCAACACGACAGAGGGGTTCTTCCTACGGTGGAGGCTGTTTCTGTGCATGTTTCAGGATTTGTTCATCACTTTGGGGGGGGGGGGTGTTGGGGGGTTAAAAGGTGGAAAATGAACAAACTGTATGAATTATGTTTCGTCGGTGCTGTGTGGATTTTGTTTGAGTGCGTTTGGAATAAAATATAGTTTAGAAAAAAAGACGGCAGCTCTGGCAGTGCAGCCCTTGCTTCGTCCTGCGCCAATGTGTCAGCCAGGATTACGTGGTCAAGTCCCTTGGATGAAACTAGAGCTCCTGACCTTCTGAGTGTGCTATCCTCTGAGTCATGTGATTACAAGATTGGGAGGGGGGTGTTGGGGAGGGAGGGGGGAACAATCAAAGATTTAAATAGGGTGAACTGTTGCAGAGAAGGCCCTTGTCCAGAGGCTCGAGCACAAACATCTAGGCTGGCACTCCCAGAGGTGCTGCACCCACATCTGGCCAATATTTATCCCTCAGTCAAGACCTTTTCATGGAACGGATTGCCCGATCGTCTCACTGCTGTTTGCGGGATCTTGCTGTGCACAATTTGGCTGCCCCGGACAGCGAATGGACTTGGCAAATCACTTCACCAGCTGTAAAATGTTTCGAGGCGTCCAGAGGTTCGTGAAAGACGCCGCCCGGGGTCCCTAATTGACCAATCATCCTGTGTGAGGCTAGAGGCAGCGGGCACATGTCAGACTAACCCGTCATTCAAAAGGACGGCGGGCAATGCCGCTGCCGGCCCTGAATTGATGTCCAGAAACCCTCTGGCCACTGCTGAATGATCAGACACAGGGGCTGAGCAGGGAAGCCTAACCCTAACCCTAACCCTAACCCTAATCCTAATCTTTAAGATTATCCGGAAGGCCAACTCCCACAATCTCGAGAGAAACTAGGGAAATGCCGGCCCCGCCACCCAGGCCCACACACCCGAGATTAAATTAGACAATAAAATGCAAAGAAGGTTCTGTATCTCGATCTCAAGGGGCAATTTTCTCACCCACTGAACCACTTAGTTCTCTGAAGAGCTCTTAAAAATGATTTTGGTCAGATCTATGATCCCAATACTTCAGTTACCTGACTGTACATTTTGTTAGCTTAACTTGTCAATATATAACTTTGCGTTGAGCTTCTTGAGCTGGCTTGTCAATCATTTTCAATTACAGAGTTCTTAAGACACGTTAGCAGAGCTTGGTGGTGTCACAGCTGGCTGTACTGTGAGTGATGTGTATATATTATATTTTGAATCGCACCGTTAGAAGGAGGTTTGTGCTTTTCACGTATTAATAACGTGGAGAAAGAAACATTGGTGATCCCAGCGGAGTACAAGTACGCATTTTCCTCTCCCCAAGACAAGCACTTGATGATTATGTGAGACTGCCAAATATTTGATGGTTTGTTTGGCTTGGAATACCCAGCAGCCAGGATTCCCAGCCAAAGGGTGAGTCACATTGATTGAACCATGGATCGGAAACACTGAACATTGAGGGAAGGTTGACAAGGTACTGAATGGACAATGAAGTGACTGAACTATTGAACCTTGCCAGTTTATTCAGTCACTTGGTTCCATTTTATTCACCTGGAGTTAGTTTGTGCTGGGAACGGATCACCTTCTTGTTTAACCAGTCCTGGTTTGGATCATATTAGAAGCTCCCGCTTACACTGCCCCAATAATACTGCTCAACCCCCCCCCCACACCATATCCGTGCAAAAGATAAGGCTGAAGCATTTGCAACAATCTTCAGCAAGAAGTGTCAAGTGGCTGGTCCATCTCGGTCTCCTCCGGAGGTCCCCAGCATCACAGATGATAATCTTCAGCCAATTCAACTCACTCCAAATGATGTCAAGAAACAGCTCAAAGCCCTGGATACGGCAAAGGCTATGGGCCCTGACAATACTTTGGCAATAGTACTGAAGACTTGTGCTCCAGAACTAGCCGGACCCTAGGCAAGCTGTTCCAGAACAGCTACAACACTGGCATCCACCCGGCAATGTGGAAAATTGCTCAGGTGTGTCCTGTACGCAAGAAAAAGGACTAATCCAACCCAATCAATAACTGCCCCCATTATTTATTCTCGATCATCAGCAAAACGACAGAAGCTATCATCTACAGTGCTATCAAGAGCTACTTGCTGAACAGTAGCTCACTGACACTCAATGCAGGTTCTATCAGGACCACTCAGACCCTGACCACATTACAGCCTTGGTCAAAACATGGACAGAAGAGCTGAATGCCAGAGGTGAGGTGAGAGTGACTGCCCTTGACATCAAGGCAGCATTTGACCGAGTGTGGCATCAAGGAGCCCGAGCTAAACTGGAATCAATGGGAATCAGGGGGAAAACTCTCCGCTGGTTGGGGTCATACCTGGCACAAAGGAGGATGGTTGTGAGGGTTGGAGGTCAATCATCTCAGCTCCGGGGCATCACTGCAGGAGTTCCTCAGGGTAGTGTCCTCGGCCCAACCACCTTCAGCTGCTTCATCAATGACCCTCCTTCCATCATAAGGTCAGAAGTGGGGATGTTTGCGGATGACTGCACAATGTTCAGCACCATTCGCGACTCCTCAGATACTAAGGGCACGATTTAATGGAAACGTTTATAAGCGGGTAACTGCTACAAGCGACCCGGTGAGGCCGTCACCAGTATCAAATGTTAATTGGTCCACTTAACGAGGCCCCGCGGGCTTCATGCCGCAAATGATGGTCCCGCCAGCTGATTCGCTGGGCCCGCCACTCGCAAGCCCCCTGCTAACAAGGGGGAGCAGCACTTAAACCAATCCCGGAGAGCAAACCCCACACAGCTCGCAGCCGAGGTGATCAGCCCCACGATTCCGGGATGCCGACCTGGCCAGATTGTTGGACGCGGTCTCCCCTGAGGGGCTCTGAGGGTCAGCCACAGGGCAGGCAGTGAGGAAGTGGCAGCGGCTGTCAGCTCGGGGAGGGTCACCAGGAAGACCACCACAGCGATGAACGAAGCGCCAACGGTACCCTTATGTCTCCCCGCAGGAGAAGTTGGCCCACAACAGACAGGAGAGGGCCTGCCACGCGTGAGTTGTCAGTGCCATACAGACTGACCCACCCCTCCCACTGACCACATGTCCATTCTCCCGCAGGATCGCCATCCGACAGTGCCGGCCCATCCGGGGCGACACACGCTCCACCTCCCATGAGGACACCTCGGAGGGGAGCTCCGAGGAGACCACCGTATTCACGGGACAGCTGTCACCCCGACCCTCCACCAGCGCGGAGACACGTACGTCAGTGTTCGACAATAGTGGTCAGGCTTCTGGAGCACAATCCGGTGAGCACCACACAGTTGCTGATGCACATCAGGTGGAGGCAGGAACGCCCAGGTGAGACAGCAGTCGGAGATCTGCTGGATTCCAGGACCCAGCTGGGCCCCAGTCAGATGCTGAGCCTCTGGACCAGGTTTACCTGGAGCTGATGCAGTTGATCGGGAGCGGCTGTGAGATTCTGAGGGACATGACAGCGGCACTCCAGCAGGTCCGACGCCGATTTCAGGATGGTGCATGGCTTGCAGGTGGTGGCGTTCCCATATGTCTGCTGCTTTTGTCTTTCCAGCTTCTTCAAGCTAGAAAGAAAATTTGGCATCAGGAAAACTGCCAGATTTCCTGAAAATCCCAATTGTCTTTCAAGGAAGAAAACCTACCCCTCGATACTCTCGGTATGAGATCGCACCCCTGATGCAGTAAGCCGGGAATCATTTGAACATATGTTTAGTCCAAGGAGGAAAGAAAGGTAGAGAAACAGAGAGCTTTTGGAGGGAATTCCTGGGCGGCAGGTTGCACAGTGGGTAGCACTGTTGCTTCACAGCTCCAGGGTTCCTGGTTCGAGTCCCGGCTTGGGTCACGGTCAATGCGGAGTCTGCACGTTCTCCCCGTGTCTGCGTGGGTTTCCTCCGGGTGCTCCGGTTTCCTCCCACAAGTCCTGAAAGACGCGCTTGTTGGGCGAATTGAACATTCTGAATTCTCCCTCAGTGTACACGAGCAGGCGCCGGAATGTGGCGACTAGGGGCTTTTCACAGTAACTTCATTGCAGTGTTAATATAAACCTACTTGTGACAATCAAGATTATTATTTTTATTAAGCTTAGGACCTTGACAGCTGTATCATAATATACATCTATGTATATAATGGAGTGCAGACAGGCAGTGATTAACACACAGGATGACCAGTCAGCACACAGAACAGAGCAGCCAATCACCAGACAGGACACGACCACTATAAAGCCAGAGGGCACCAGTTTTCTCGTTCTCTCGAGACCCAGCCTCTGGGACAGTCAGAGTTAGTGAGCTGGCCAATGCAAACCCCATGTGGTAGCTAGTAAGTCTGGTTAGGCTAGTATCAGGTCTCCAGTCAAGTCAGCCTAGTGTCAACCCACAGTTGAACGTGTATAATAGTTTAGATGTTAAATAAAATCGTGTTGCATCTTATCAAGTGTTGGAGGTCTGTCTCTCGCTACACTGCATCAAGTGCAGTCCACATCGACCCAGCCTACTCAACACATCATGGTACTAGTGAGTGATGCTGAAAATTGACGGACCT
The DNA here is from genome assembly GCF_047496885.1 of Scyliorhinus torazame. Classification (NCBI taxonomy): domain Eukaryota; kingdom Metazoa; phylum Chordata; class Chondrichthyes; order Carcharhiniformes; family Scyliorhinidae; genus Scyliorhinus; species Scyliorhinus torazame. The sequence goes on from NC_092719.1 coordinate 212,631,996, forward strand.
ACCTTGAGTGAATCAGCATTGACCAGCAACAGACGGACCTACCTTGAGTGAATCAGCGTTGACCAGCAAACAGCCATCCGGTGACATGGAAAACGTCCGCCCTCCTCCGCAGCTCCGCATCGCCAGCAACCTCGGTGCAAATTGGAAGATCTTCAACCAAAAGTTCCAACTCTATCTAGAAGCCACCGACTTCGAGGCCGCATCGGACGCCAAGAAGATCGCACTATTCCTCTCCAAAGCCGGGGACCATGCCATCCACATCTACAACTCCCTTACATTCGCTGAAGGTGAAGACAAGACAAAATTTAAAACAGTCCGACTGAAGTTCGACAGCCACTGCGACATTGAGGTGAATGAGAGCTTTGAACGGTACATTTTCCAGCAGAGGCTTCAGGGTAAGGATGAAGCTTTTCAATCCTTTCTGACCCATCTCCGCATCCTCGCGCAGTCATGTAACTATGACTTGACCACTGATTCCATGATCCGGGATCAGATCGTTTTCGGGGTCCACTCCGATTCCCTTCGCCAGCAGCTCCTGAAAGTCAAGCAGCTCGCCCTCACCATCGCCATCGAAACGTGCGTTCTCCACGAACATGCTAACAATCGGTACTCCCCCATCAGGGCGGCAGAAACGGCAAAGCTAAGCTCCCACGAGGCGGAACGGGTGCAGGCTTGGAGGGCGACTAGCGGGGTCCTCGGGGGGGGGGGGCGCGGGGGGATCCGGCCCCGGGGGCCTAGCCCGCGATCGGGGCCCACCGATCTGCGGGCGGGCCTGTGCCTCTGTGAGGCTCCGCCATGGCCGGCGCGGAGAAGAAACCCCCTGCGCATGCGCCAGCTTACGCCGGCCTGCGACTGCCCTTCGCCGCCGGCTGGCGCGGCACCAACCCCTCCAGCGCCGGCCTAGCCCCCGGAAGTGCGGAGGATTCCGCAACTTCCGGACGGCCCAACGCCGGAGTGGTTCGCGCCGCTCTTGGAGCCGGCCTTGGGCCACCCCGCCAAGTGCGGGAGTATCCCGCCCAAGGTGCTATGATGTTATGATCAGATGCTTATCTCAATCAATACACCGCAACTTTGGTTAATAATCTAACAATGAACATGCGGTGGCTTCCACATCACAGCGGCATCATATCTAACTTACAGGCAGCAGGTCAGCACTGTCTTTCCGAACTCTGGGTTGAATGTTAATTTGTGCGTCTCAGTCCCACACGTCAGGAAGAAGTGAGGGGATGAAAGTTGAATCCACGCAATCCACACCCACACAACCAGTGGAAGTAAGGTTGGTACAAACAAACTTTCTGATCCCTTAATAACCCCTAATACATTGAGGAATTATATCCCAATAATCAATTTCTTCCATTTCAAAGCCACAGAGATGAGTTGTTGAGATTATTTTCAGATGCTTAATTTGCTCAGATTACCCAGGCTGCCACGGCCATTTTGTTCATGCCATTGGTTTCCATGCCAACCTTTGGAGAGGAAAATGGCTGTCCATCTCCAGGATACTCTTTCCTGGCAAGCCACCTTCATCAACTACACACATTGGGTGGGATTTTATATCCTCCCAGCCTCCCCACGGTGTGTTTTACAGTAGTGGAGACCACCCGCCAATGGGCTAGTGGCGGTATCTTCTGGGCCCATCGTTGTCAATGGGTTTTCCTATTGTTCGCACCATTTGCTGCTTGGGGACCCTCGGTTGGGGGGGACCCTCGGTGGGGGGGTGCCCACAATGAAGAACCCCATTGGCCGGCTGCTGGAAAGGAGGATCCCGCCCATAGAATAGAATCATAGAATCCCTACAGTGCAAAAGAAGACCATTCGGCCCATTGATTTTGCACCGTCCCTCTGAAAGAGCACCCCACCTGGGCACACACACACCCCCCGCCACATCCCGTAACCCCACCTAACCTTTTGGACACTAAGGGACAATTTAGCATGGCCAATCCACCTCACCTGCACATCTTTGGACGGTGGGAGGAAAACGGAGCACCCGGAGGAAACTCACGCAGACACGGGGAGAATTAGTGTTTATTTTAGCGAGAGAATTCAGGAGATCGGGACCCAGCCAGCTGAAGTCACAGCCACAGTCGGTGAAGTGATCAAAACCAGGCGTGCTAGGGCAGCACGGTGGCGCAGTGGGTTAGCCCTGTTGCCTCACGGTGCCGAGGTCCCAGGTTCGATCCCGGCCCCGGGTCACTGTCCCTGTGGAGTTTGCACATTCTCCCCATGTTTGCGTGGGTTTCGCCCCCACAACACAAAAGATGAGAAGGCTAGGTGGATTGGCCACGCTAAATTGCCCCTTAATTGGAAAAAATGAATTGGGTACTTAAATTTAAAAAAGAAAAACAAGGCGTGCTCGACAAGAGGCCAAATCTGGAAGATCACAGCGATTGTGGGCAGCACGGTAGCATTGTGGATAGCACAATTGCTTCACAGCTCCAGGGTCCCGGCTTGGGTCACTGTCTGTGCGGACGGTCTGCACATCCTCCCCGTGTGTGCGTGGGTTTTCTCCGGGTGCTCCGGTTTCCTCCCACAGTCCAAAGATGTGCAGGTTAGGTGGATTGGCCATGATAAATTGCCCTTAGTGTCCAAAATTGCCCTTAGTGTTGGGTGGGGTTACTGGGTTATGGGGATAGGGTGGAGGTGTTGACCTTGGGTAGGGTGCTCTTTCCAAGAGCCGGTGCAGACTCGATGGGCCGAATGGCCTCCTTCTGCACTGTAAATTCTATGATTTCGATCTAGAATGATATGACAATGCAATGCTCTTGTTATTTGTATAAAAAAATGGTTTTTTTCCCAAGAAGAGCACTTCATTTCCCATCACAAAAGATTCTCTGGGATTCTAAATCATCAAGTGGGGACAGTTGACTGCGAAGCTTTCATTTATGATGTAAATCTCAAAAATAATCATTTAACCTAACTGTTTAAGCTCCTTAAGTGGTTTAAAGACTGGGAGTGAAGCTGTGGCCTGTCTCTTTGAAATAACAATTAATTCATCTAATTTCTTCTTCATATGGATTAGCGGATTGGACCCAGAGGCGTTGTTCTCACTGTAAGGGGCTAGGGCCTATAATCTGCTCATTGAAAACATTACGAGCGAGAGCCTGCCAAAGATCATCTCCCTTTTCTTTTTTATTGTTCCCCCTCTCGGCTCATTTGCAAGATCTGAAGACTCCCGGCTTCTCGCAACTCCTTCTCAGGAAGCTCAATTAAATTAGGCTGGATTTTAAAAAAAGAGGCAAGTGTAATAATGGAGAGAATGATTAAGATTCGTGAGACACGTGCTATAATGTGGAAAGTTAATTTAATTCAGCTACATATGGAGGGTGGGCTGAAAGGGAATATTTTATCAACTAGTCCATGGGAAGGCTCAGTTTCCACACTGACATACATGTGGGTGGGTCTCTTAATAGCTAGTCCCCAGACAATCTCCCTTAGTCCAGGTCAGGGGCGAGCAATTATTCGGGCTGGGGAAGTCACTTAACAAGTTTTGGTGAGCCGCTGAGGGCCACGCGCATAAAATAAGCCGTGTTAGCACCAGCTATTCAGACGTTAAGTATTAAATATTTAAAAGTCTATTCTTTGTTGAATATTTAGCATCTCCCTTTCTCTTCTTTAACGAGGATGATCCTGAATTCGGATAATAATAATAATAATCTTTATTAGTGTCACGAGTAGGCCTACATTAACACTGCAATGAAGTTACTGTGAAAATCCCCTAGTCACCACATTCCGGTGCCTGTTCGGGTACACTGAGGGAAAATTCAGAATGTACAATTCACCTGACAGCACGTCTTTTGGGACCGTGGGAGGAAACCGGAGCACCCGGAGGAAACCCACACAGATACAGGGAGAACGTGCAGACTCCGCACAGACAGTGACCCAAGCCGGGAATCAAACCTGGGACCCTGTCGCTGTGAAGCAACAGCGCTAACCACTGTGCTACCGCTGGAGTCATGGTGCTTTTCTGGTCAGACCGTGTTGCACTAGTGCAGTCACGTCAAAATTGACAAAGTCAAACGGGGCCAAATCACACACAAATACTGTCCCACATAGAGATGCTCTCCATTCACATGTGCCTTGGGGGTGATTTACACACACACACACTCACATACACACACACACATACACACATATACATAGACACACTCACACACATACACCTACACACACACACACATACACACATATACATACACACACATACACATACACACATATACATAAACACACATACACATACACACACACACACACATACACATACACACATATACATAGACACACTCACACACACACACATACACACATATACACACACACACTCACACACATACACATACGCACACACATGCATACACACACACATACACATACACACATATACATACACACATATACATAAACACACATACACATACACACACACACACACACACATACACACATATACATAGACACACTCACACACATACACCTACACACACACACATATACATACACACACATACACATACACACATATACATAAACACACATACACATACACACACACACACATACACATACACACATATACATAGACACACTCACACACACACACATACACACATATACACACACACACTCACACACATACACACACACATGCATACACACACACATACACATACACACATATACATACACACACTCACACACATACACATACGCACACACATGCATACACACATACACATACTCACATACACACACATACACACACACACACGTCTTCATTTTGTAGGCCAGAGGTCCTCAAAGGCTTTGGTTGAAGAACCCTGTCATAATATACACCAGTATATCATGGTGCAGACACACACACTGATGGACACGCAGTGGGACCAATCAACACACACAACACCGCAGCCAATCACCAGTTAGAGCACACTCGCTGTAAAGACAGAGTTCCCGCTCATTCGGGATGCAGCCTCTTCGAAGGACAGATCTTACAGCTTACAGCACAGATCTCCACCATGTGCTGAGTGCATAGACTGGTTAGGACAGGCATAGGTCTTTAGTTTAATCTAACATCGTGTTAACCCACAGTGAAAGTATGTTCAACAGTTTCTAACTTCATAAAATAGTGTTGCACTATTTTAAGTGTTGGTGGCCTGTATGTGTTCCACGGACCCAGAGCACCCAGCACATCAAACCCCTTATCAAATGGATCAGTAATCCAAAAAGGGCAGTCCGGTGGCACAGTGATTATCACTGCTGCCTCATAGCTCCAGGGACCCGTGTTCAATTCTGCCCTTGGGTGACGATTTGTGTGCGGAGTCTGCACTTTCTCCCTGTGTCTGCGTGGGTTTCCTCCAGGTGCTCCGATTTCCTCCCAAAGTCCAAAGGTGTGCAGGTTAGGTGGGGTTACCTGGTTCACGGCCGTCCTTCAGAGGGTCGGTGCCGACTCGATGGGCCAAATGGTCTCCTTCTGTACTGTGGGGATTCTATGCATAATCGCAGATCCCCATCTATGTTCTAGCACTGCACAATGATAACATGGAAGTGCTACAGAGTATTTTAAGACAATTTTTTAAGAAAATAGATATTTAACATCAAATACATCAAATGCCACCCCAATATTGAGTTGAATGATCTGCCTTGTGACAGAAGACACATGAATGGAAATCGGGCGGGGAGTCAAGCGTACAGCCAACACCGAGGTCCCCGACTGGTGCTGATTCAGATGCCATGTTCCAGTCCCTCCCTGGCAGAGAATACGACGCTTGCACCCCGCAACAGCCAGGCATGCAAAACCGGTATTTAGAATATAGATCATAGAACATAGAACAGTACAGGCCCTTCGGCCCACGATGCTGTGCCGACCATTTATCCTAATCTAAGATCAACCTAATCTACACCCCTTCAATTTACTGCTGTCCATGTGCCTGTCCAAGAGTCGCTTAAATGTCCCTAATGATGGGGCAGCACGGTGGCGCAGTGGTTAGCACTGCTGCCTCATGGCGCCGAGGTTCCAGGTTCGATCCCGGCCCCGGGGTCACTGACCGTGTGGAGTTTGCACATTCTCCCCGTGTTTGCGTGGTTTTCACCCCCACAACCCAAAGATGTTGTGCATCCTATGAATAGGATGGGAATAGAAGGATACGGACCCAGGAAGTGTAGAAGATTGTAGTTTAGTCGGGCAGCATGGTCGGCACGGGCTTGGAGGGCCGAAGGGCCTGTTCCTGTGCTGTACGTTTCTTTGTTCTTTGTTTGTTTGGATTGAATGCGCTAAATTGCCCCTTAATTGGGAAAATGAATTGGATACTCTAAATTTTTTTTAAATGTCCCTAATGACTCTGACTCCCCCACCTCTGCTGGCAGTGCATTCCACACACCCACCACTCTCTGTGTAAAGAACCTCTGACATCTCCCCTATACCTTCCTCCAATCACCTTAAAATTATGTTAGCGTGCATATGTTATATTTGCATGCATTTAAATGTGGTTAGCGGGTTGGACACAGTATGCTCTGCCCTTCTGCAATGCTCCGCCCCTCTCATGTGGATGTCTCGCGAGCGTGAATTACTACAAGCATTGACAAACGTGGATTGGGCCCACCCAGGCCGCCCCTCTGCACACCCCCATACCCCAGCTGGATGATCAAGGGGATGGGCGTGGCCAAGCTCAATCAGGAGCCCACCAGGTGTTGGCACTCCTCAGAAGCGCTGCCCCATTGTAGAGGAAGCAGGGCATCAGCGGAGCTCACCCCAACCAGAGGACACTGCCCCATGGTCTTTGGAGCCCTCCCTGGTTCTCTGCCCCTCTCAAGGCAGAGACCTCACCAGTGACCCCCACCCCTCCGGATCACCAGCTGTCTCCTCCTGGTGAGACTGGCAGTGCTGACTGCCACTGCCACCACCTCCCAGGCACCGTTCAGGAGGGCGGGCTTGACTCCGCAGCCCTCGCTGGGGAAGAGGGTGTCCCCCCCTCTCCTCACTGACATGGAGCTGTGGGTCCACTTCGGACTCCCGAACTGGGGGTCAGGCCTTCTCTGAGCCACCTCGGTGGCTGCAGTGGGTGTGCGGTACGTTGGAGGCTTAAAAACAGCTCCAGCTGCCAGGCGCTTTGGCGCTAACTCCAGCCCCAGTGGTGAGAATGGCCGCTGGGCCGGGAATGGATCTCAATACGTGCGTGTCCATTTGCATACCCTGACTCGCTTACCGAACAGTGCCCCCAATGGGAACGCGAATCGCCCGCAATTCAGTCCCGGTGGCAACACTTGGGGCACAATCTATGGGCCATGCTGCAGTGGGGTGCGGAGGGCCCCGAGGACCCCCTTTTAGGTGACTTCGGGCTTTGGGGGAGGTCCAGAGGTCTCGCCCCCGCAGGGGGGACGGTGTGGGGATGGGCAGGGGTCGAGAGTGCAGGATGCCATTTAAAAATGCCGTCTCGATCTCATCCTGCGCCGAGGATTTCCGGCGAGCGGAACTCCTCCCTGCAGGAAACTGGATGAAGTGCGGCCTTGGCGGCCCTCACTGAGGCCCTTTGTGGCATCAAAGGCCCGTTCGATAATGTGGTTTTTATCAGTCCTGCGAGCGCCAGGAAACACCCAGTTAAACATGCTCGATGTGGGACTCTGTTTCAACTTGGTTAGGTCGTGCATCTCGAGCTGGATTCTCCGAACCTTCTCAGTGAAATCACGTTCGGCAAAGGGGGGGAGAATCCCCAATGACGCCCAAATCGGGGGCGACGCTGCTCCGCCCCCTGAATAGCGACGTACTCTGTGAGTAGGCCTCACGCCGCATCCATGGCCTCCATACGTTGGCTGAGGCCCACCCCCAGGTGCTCGGCCCCCGACCAGCCTAGTTCCCAACGGCCTGGGACACGTGCGGTCTCACCCCTTCGGGAACTCGGCGTGGCCGGCTGCGGACTCAGTCCAGCGCCGCCGCAGTCGGGGGAGGGTGGGGGACATATTCGGGGCTGGTGGCACTGTGGTGGGGCGATCCGGGGGCGCGCGAGCCGGCCGAAAGGGGGGGGGCACTATTTCACGGGCCTGGTCCACGAGCGGCATCCGCCAAACGCACGCGCGGTCACTGCAGGCCGCCGCCGTGCGCCTGCGCGGCCACGGACCCGGCAATTCTCCGGGCCGTGTCGGCAGACAGAGCCGGGTGCTCTCCGCTGCCTCCCTGCTAGCCCCGCCGCCGCTCCCCGGAACGGAAAATCGGTGGTTTCACAATGATTTCCCTGTCGTGAAACATGTTTTCACGCTGGCGTGGGGATTTAGCCTCCCGAACGGGGACTCCTGCCCATTGTTTCTGTCTTATGCAGAGGATGAAATAATTATTGATCGACAAGTTATTAAAATCAGAGCTGCATGAATGTCAGATCAATGAAATGATTTGACAGGAACAGTTATTAGTAATTATAATAACCTACTTATATTATGCCCACTAGCACTTTAAACTGAGTGCTGTGAAACCTGTTCCTATATTTTGCTTTAACAGACTGCTGTCCCCTGTTCCCCTATTAACACATTCTGCTCTCTGACCTTTATGTTTTAGTCTTTAACACTATCATTAACACTCCTCTTGTCTCCTGTCCATTTGTCAAATCTCCCCTGGGGTCTCATCTATCCCTGCCCTTCTATTTTGAAATGAGAAATGAAAATGAAATGAAAATCGCTTATTATCACAAGTAGACTTCAAGTTAAGTTACTGTGAAAAGCCCCTAGTCGCCACATTCCGGCGCCTGTTCGGGAAGGCTGGTACGGTATTTTGCTCCACCTATTCCACCCTTCAACAGTATAAAACCCAGGAAATTTCCACCTCTCGTCAGCTCTGAAAATGAATCATTCTGGACTCAAAACATTGGCCTGGATTTTTCGTCCCTTCCAGCAGGCCAGGATCTCATGGTCCTCCCCAAGGCAACCCCCCATCGTGGCTTCCCTGGTGGCACAGTCAGTGGAGCAACGCAAATGGCCATTGACGTTATGCAGGACAGGTAGATCCTCGCGGCCGGCTAATGGAATCGGCCTCTGCCACGAGAAATCCCTCTGCGGGGGGGCGGGGGGTGAAAATCCCGGCCATTAATTCTGCGTCTCTCTCTGCAGATATTGCTGAGTTTTTCTGGCATTTCCTATTTTTATTACAGCGCCTGCAACCACTTTGGTTAAATCCATTCAAGTGCTCAGCACAAAGTCAGGAGACATCAGATGGTGGCACACTTGTCCGATCTTCGTGTTACTCTCAGTGCTCCTCCATGTGCACTCTCCTCCACACCCAGCTCGCAAAATAACCTTCCATCCACCACAGCTCATTAGTTCACCTCGGACTACTTCCTGTGGTCACTCATGATGTGACGCAGCTCGGGGGAGCGGATGAAACACCCCCGCTCCGGTTGAATACCGCCGCCCCCCCCGCCCCCCACACCCCTGTAATGATATGTACCCATGATGTTGTGCCGAACCTTTGTCCCAGATTAAGAACAAATTAATCTACACCCCATCAATCTACTGTAATCCATGTACCTATCCAATAGTCGCTGGAAGGTCCTTAATGTTTCCGACTCAACTACTTCCACAGGCAGTGCATTCCATGCCCCCACTACTCTCTGGGTAAAGAACCTTCCTCTGACATCCCCCCTATATCCTCCACCATTCACCTGTTAGACTGACATGAAACTAAGGGGTTAATCAGAACACCCGGCTGTGGCACGACCATTAGCGGGCACGCCACAACTCACTATAAAACTAGACACCCGTTAGACCCTCCCTCTCACTCCTGGCAGGGACTGTAGGATTAGCACCAGAATAGTTCAGATCTCAGGCTGGGTCACCACATGTGGCCTAGATCCCAGTTGTACAGTTAGTCATTATCACTGAGTTACTAGAGTTAGATCAGCAGAATGTCGAACTAGTTGCTGTTGCTGAATAAATCCTTTCAACTTCCTTCAAGGACCGGAGTACCTTTCAACGTCGTCTATGGTCAGTAGCAACTTACGTTAATCAAACAGCATAACATAACACCCCCCGGGGGCCAGACCTGGCCAGCAGGGCGTTTTTTGCTTCAGGTGGAGGAACAAGCATGTATTTATGTCACACCATTCACAATCCCCGGATGCCCCAAAGCGCATTGCAGAAAAGAAAATACTTCTTAAAGCAGAGTCGTTGTCAGAATATGGGAAATGGAGCAGCCAATCTGCACACAGCAAGATGCTGCAAACTGTGATGTGATAATGACCGGATGGTCTGTTTTTAGTCGTGTTGGTTGAGGGATAGATATTCGTCCTAGGTCACCAGGCAGAGAAATATTGCAATAGGACCAGTTACACCCACCTGAGAGGGCGAGTGTTAAGGTACCGGTTCAGACCCCAACGTTTGTGAGGATACCGGGCAAGAACACCAAACAACGTTTCAACTTGCAAAACTGTGAGGAAAGGATACTTCACGCCAGGAGTGAGGGCTCTGACCAATTGCTATCTTTTATGTGAAAACAAACTTTGATTTAAACACAGAATTGACCACATTGACATCGAATAAATAGCTTTACAATTATCAGTTAATCAGTTCGTAAACAAAAGGGAAAACTGCTACTAGTTCCAATTAAGCAACCCAACACAGTTCAAATGCTACTTATAAATAAAGTTAACAAAACAGGATACTTGCTAATCTGTGCAGACCTTTGGAGAGAGAGACCCTTTTTAAAGAGCAGATCCAGTTCACTTCTGTCTTGTCATACCCTTCTGCTCAACCTTTTGTAATTTGGCAAAACTGCAGACAGAACTGGCTCCTCCATTAATTACATCATCTGTATCCCACAAAGTTGCCCCATGACCTACTTAGCTAGGACTAAATACAATGCCTCAAATAATCTATACCCCAGGCTACCATTCAAAATAGAAACAATGTTCCATTAGCTATCTCCCTGCACGAAAGTAAATAGTTAAAATCAATAATGACCTCGCCTTTAATGACTCCTTAATTACAGCTTTAGCAGACACACTGCCTGTATGTATTTTACCGGCCTTTTTGATAACATTACTGCCCCAAATATGAAATATAATATATGACAATTTTTACATCCATCACACAAGGCAGAGTTTAATGCTTCGTCCGAAAGACAATCCCCCAAAAGAGCAGCACTCCTTCCGCGCTGCACTGGGGCATTAATTTAGATTTTGTGCTTGAGTTCCCAGAATGAGACTTTAATGCTCAACCAACCAACCATTCCTAAAACGTGATCCTTGTGCGAGAGATAACTCGACTGAGGCATGGGCCAGAATTGTTATGTTGCTCGGGCGGGTGAATGCCTGACCCAGAAGAATGTGAAAATGCGCACAAAGACATCGGCAAGCATCCCCAAGTCATCACGCATTCACGCAATATTCCGGTGCGAAGGCGCGCGTGGGCGTCGGATGTGCGTCCGCCAACAATCAAGCCGGCAATTTAGCCCATTAAGGGGCCAATTGAAAGCAATTTTACGTGGCCCATCTGCTTTTCCGGTTGGTGGGCGGGCTGGTTGGCCAGACGGCCTTTACGTTTTAGCTGCAACCCCGATCCCGGGTGGTCGAACTGTCTGGGCTGGAATAAAATTTTAAGAGGTGACTGCGGTACTGAGGTTTGTGTTCATAGAATTTACAAAAGAAGAAGTGCAGAAGGAGGCCATTCAGCCCTTTGAGCCTGCACCGGCCCTTGGAAACAGCACCGTACTTTGTTTGCGCTGCCTGGATACTCTTCGCACAGTGTCTCCGTCGCGATTTATACTTTAACGGGTCGCAGCAATCGTAGAAAGTCCACAGAGGGTGACCACCGCCCCGAACCCACGCCCTCCCGTTTCTCAGCACCCGCCGTCTTCTGGCCCCCCCCCCCCCCCAGCCCCCCACCCCCTGTCAGTGCTGAACCTTCCCCAGCACACGTTTCCCACTGGCTGATGGTAATTCGCCAGCCCGCCTGAAACCGCGCTCCGGGGCGGATTGCAGCCGGTGGCACATTTTGCATCCGCTTCCAGGAATCCCATCCACAGAGCTGGCTCAAACATCAAAAGTAAGAAAGCAAGTTAGACAGTTCCAAGGGGGAAGCCAGGAAAAGAACCTGGACCTCTATTGACCTGACCAAGGCCTTCGACACAGTCCATCGTGGGGGCTGTTGAAAGGTAATGGAGAAATTCTGCTGCCCCGAGAAATCCTTCACATCAGTTCCATTATCACATGCTCACAATGTGCTGCTGAGGATTCTGACCCATTCCCAGTCACTAATGGTGTTAAGCAAGGCTGCACGCTTGTGCCAACTCTCCTCAGCATGTTTTTTCTCTGCCATGTATAGTGGCTAGCACAGTTGCTTCACAGCTCCAGGCTCCCAGGTTCGATACCCAGCTTGGGTCACTGTCTGTGTGGAGTCTGCACATCCTCCCCGTGTCGGCGTGGGTTTCCTCCGGGTGCTCCGGTTTCCTCCCACAGTCCAAAGATGTGCAGGTTAGTTGGATTGGCCGTGCTAAATTGCCCTTAGTGTCCAAAAAGGTTAGGTGGATTTACTGGGTTACAGGGATAGGGTGGAGACGTGGGTTTAAGTAAGGTGCTCTTTCCAAGGGCCAGCGCAGACTTGATGGGCCGAATGGCCTCCTTCTGCTCTGTAAATTCTAGGATCTATGATTATGTTTTCCATGGTACGAAGTCTTACAACACCAGGTTAAAGTCCAACAGGTTTGTTTCAATGTCACTAGCTTTCGGAGCGCTGCTCCTTCCTCAGGTGAATCACCTAGTGCTAGTGACATTGAAACAAACCTGTTGGACTTTAACCTGGTGTTGTAAGACTTCGTACTGTGCTCACCCCAGTCCAACGCCGGCATCTCCACATTATGTTTTCCATGATGGTGATACTGGCATCAAAATCAGGCATCACACCAATGGGAGGATGCTCCATCTGAAACCTGTCCAGGTGAAGACCAAGATCGTCAAGGACATATTTTGTGATTCACTGTTTGCTGATGACTGCGGTCTCGCTGGCGGTTCAGAGCTGGCCATGCAATGTAGCATGGACTTGTCCTCCAGCGTAGGCCACAACTGCGGCTTATGGCCAGCATGAGGAAAACCAAAGTAATGTACCAGCCTGATCGAGGAAAGCCCTATCTCAGAACCTGTCAGCAGTGGTTAAGGTCACCTTTTCTCTGCTTCCTCCTTTGTAAACCAGTGGCAGTGGGAAAACGCAAGGAGAGGAAATGTTGAGTCAGCATCTAGTCCAAAAATCAATCGCCTTCTGTACATGTCCTATTTCAGCAAACCCTCTGGGCGTAGATATGTAATGTAAAGGGTTTACAGAATGGATATGTTAATTTATGGGACATTGCCATCAGGCGGTCGTGCGCAATGTACCATAGAGAGCAGATGCGGTCAGAGGGGAGATGTGCGTTCCTTGTAACTCTGCTTTATTTCAGTAAATATGTAAATAAACTAATTTTTAAGTAGATACTCTGATGATAAACTCATTGTGTTTCCCTGCTAGAATACTGGCCCAGCACACTCTGCAACAGATCAACCCTGGCAGTTGTGTTAATCACCCTGGGGTAACACGGACTGCAACTGGATGCAGTTGTACTGGAAAGTAGACTCCAAACTTTGATATTAGTTCAATACACTTTATTGAACTTGTTAAGCAGTGCACACAGTTCGCTGTGGGTTTGACACTCTACTAATCTAAGCGTGCTTATTATAACTAACTAGACCAGACTAGCTCTGAGCCACGTGTAGAAGGTACCAACTGATATATACACCCTGACTGTCACTACAGTTGTCACCAGTGGAAAGAGGCAGAGCGTTGATGCCTCTTGTGTTTTATAGTGTGAGACCACCTTCTAGTGTTCTGCCTGGTGATTGGTTGTGTTCTGTCCTGTGTGTTGATTGGCTGTACTGGGTGTCTGTCACTGCCTGTCTGTATCTCATCATGCGCATGAGTGCATATCATGACAGCAGTCACCCGTCGGAACCCTACCAAATACCCCAGGTGGTGGACTTTTGCCTCAAAGGATGACCAAAAGCTTGCCGAATCTGCAATATTAACATTCTGTGATTCATGTACATGTGCACCCAGGTCCCTCTGAATAACAGCAGTCCCCCTCTTTTACAAGTCCCACTCACAGTGGAATTCCCCAGGTAAACCCGTCACACTGTCATTACACTCTCCCCCTTAGGGCACTGCAGCACCTCCAGGCGGAGGGTGTGAAGCAACTGGCTGGGTGGTTTTCCACCAGTGTGTCGCGGCCCGCTGGTGTGCCGTGAGAACCGTGCGAGTGTGCCGCGGCCCGCTGCCAGAATGTTCCGGTGCGTGCAGTACTTGAGGAATGCCTTTGGTGATCTGAATGTTTATAGCCCCTCACACCAGCGGCGGTGAGGGATGATGAGACCTTTACCTGGTCAGTGCTGGCCGCCATCTCCCGCCCCAGTGCTACCAAAAGATCCGCGTGTGACTCTAATGAAAACATGTAAAATAAGTAACTATTCAAGTACTCCGCTGTCAAAGGGGTGGCAGGATGGCACAGTGGTTAGCACCGCTGCCTCACAACACCAAGGACCCAGGTATGATTCCGGCCTTGGGTCACTGTCTGTGCGGAGTCTGCACGTTCTCCCCGTGTTTGCGTGGGTTTCCTCCGGATGCTCCGGTTTTCTCCCACAGTCCAAAGATGTGCAGATTAGGTGGGGTTATGGAGTTACAGGTATAGGGCAGTGGCGTGGGCCTCGGTAGGGTGCTCTTTCAGAGGGTCGGTGCAGACCCGATGGGCTGAATGGCCTCCTTCCGCACTGTAGGAATTCTATGGTTCTATTCTACTTCAGCCCCTGTCTCAGGCTGGCTCGGTTTAGCTGGTTTAGCACAGTGGGCTAAATCACTGGCTTGTAATGCAGAACAAAGCCAGCAGTGGGGGGTTCAATTCCCGTACCGGCCTCCCCGAACAGGCGCCAGAATGTGGCGACTAGGGGCTTTTCACAGTAACTTCATTGAAGCCTACTTGTGACAGTACTTTGTGCTGTACTTTTCTTTGTTCTTTCATGAATAGGATGGGAATAGAGGGATACGGACCCCGGAAGTGCAGGAGATTTTAGTTTAGACGGGCAGCATGGTCGGCACAGGCATGGAGGGCCGAAGGGCCTGTTCCTGTGCTGTACTTTTCTTTGTTCTTCAATAAGCGATTATTATTATTATTCTCACTTCCTAAGTCGAATGGCCGTTGCTCAGCCCCGAGATGGACTTCAGCAAAAGCGACCTGGCTATTTTCCCAACTGGTCATTGTCTCAGCGTGAAGTCGAGGAGGAAGGGCGTGTCGGGTTACGAAAAGGTTGGGAACCTCTGAACTGGAGCGTGACAAGTTTACCTGCGAAATTCCCATTCAAAACGTGAACTGATGAATTTGTAACAGCAAGTTGAAGAAGACGGCAGGTTTTCTAATTTCCGTTCTGTCAGTTTTAGTGAAAGACGATAGGTCTGCCGCAGATCGGCCAAAAATTGACACGTCCCATTTTAAGTGAATTTACAACATAATGCAATGTTTCTAGAAGACTAGAACGTTTCACCAAAGGTAAAGAATTTCCATCTGCGGTAGGTTTGAACTGCAGCCCACACAGGGCAAGAAGAAGGAACACACAATTCTCACTTGGATCCTCGTTGTCAAGGTAACACAAAATGATCCAGCACTTTCATCAATTTAACTATGGCAGCCACTGAGGAACTTTCAGCTCTTGAGCTTAAAACACACAATCAACAAATAATCAAATAAATATTGCAATTAAATGTTATTTTTGACCAGTTTTAGATCCACTGAAAGAGGCCTATTGTGCTTGACAGGCCTTTAACCAGGAGCAAGTTGTTATCGATGTTGAAAAAATGATATTCAAATTGTACACATTCACCGATTTTACTTTTGAAGCAAAAAAGTATGCCATGGTTTGGAAAAGCTACTTTGTTTTTTTATTTCAATTTGCTTCAGCGACTTGGAATATGAAACAAAACACACTGGTCAACTTTTCAGGTGGTGCCAAACCAGGAATCAAAGGAGGCAGCCGAGATTTGCTGGCTGTGCGGGCGAATTCAAGGATCGAGCCAAGTGGACCTGGAAGCAGTGAGGCTCGGTGAAATGGCCATCAAGCGCAGTGCCAAAGGCTACGTTAGTCATTCGTCATCTTCCATGTACCTAACAGATGGCCTGAGCACTCAATAGAGCCCAAGGCAGATCAAGGAGACAGCTGACAATGGATGCAGGAGAGGGAGATGACAGGGACAGATCCCATCAAGTCCCATCATCATTATGACTTGCACGGCAGCTTCTATGAGTCACCCACTTTAATTGATTGAAAGGCGGTGGGCTGGATTCTCCGATTTTAAGACTAAGACCAGTGTGGGAACACTGGTGTTTTGCGCCCGAAGAAACGGCGCAAAGGCTGGACCGATCCTCCGTCCGGTGGGAGGCTGGCAGGCACGCAGCGCAAAGCCCCCGGCATTACCTGCGCATACGGCCGGGGGATTGCCGGGACCGTGGCCATGCATGTGCGCGCTGGCGGCCTGCAGTGTCCGCGCCGTGTAACATGGCGGCGGTCGCGCGCAGACCCGGCTTCTCAAAAACTGCCCCCCCCCATTATCAGCCTCGCCAAAGCCCCCCCCCCCCCGCCCCCGCCCCCCCCCCCCCCCCCCCCCCCCCCCCCCCGCCCGCCCTACCCACTGTGGCGGTGCTGGACTCAGTCGGCAGCCATCATGCCGGGTTCCCGAAAAAAATAGGATAAGTGTTCCACGCCGTCAGGCAGAGCATCGGCGGACGGCCTCGGGTGCGGTCCTGAGGACGTCCAAACGGCGAGTACGCCATTGTGGAGGGGGCGGAGCATCGCAAAGGCGGAGCCCACCCTGAATACGGCGCAAATATGGATTCTGCGGCCAATTGCCGAACGCGATTTGGGCGTCGGAGACCAGAGAATCACACCCGTTAGGTTTTACTAAGTGTACACGACCATACCAAACACAGGAATAGAGGCGTATGCAGGATACCGAGAGAGGAAAGTGCCAGTTTATACCTGAGGCACGATCAATTTGACTGGAGACGAAGTTGAATCCAAACCGAGGCTTTATTAGTATCAGATGTGTGGCCTCCCTCAGCAACTGGCGAAAAGGCTGTGAGCTGGAGCCCACGCATATTTATACCCCGCCTCCTGGGCGGAGCAGGGGCCCAGGTGAACCTGTAGTGCAGGTTCTACCGTACAACCATTAATATAGGAACACAGTGGTTTACCACATTCACCCCCTGTTAAAATTTAGTCCAGCGGGGGTGGTGGATAACTATATACAATTCGCAATCTTTAATATTTAAAGAACGGTAAAAAAACATCTCTGGTCATCCGGCAGGCCGGTATAAGGTTCAACCGGTCCGGCGCCTTAATCGTCCTCTGGGGTCGACGAAGTGGAGCCGGCGATGTTGGCGCTGTCGTGGTCGAAGTTGACTCCGGGAGCGTGCCGAAATCCTCTTCATCAACGGGGGTGGGCAGGGGGAGGACGGACAGTCCTGGGGGGGGGGGGGGGGGGGGGTGGGGGGGTGTGATGGGGGAGGGGAGGGTGGCGCCGGGGCCGACGGGGGTGGTGCGGGGGTGGAACCTGCTGGAGCCACGTCTCTGAGGGAGACGGTATCCTGGCGCCCGTCGGGGAACGCCACGTAGGCGTACTGTGGGTTTGCGTGGAGCAGGTGCACCCTTTCCACCAACGGACCCGCCTTGTGGAGCCTCACATGTTTATGGAGAAGCACGGTTCCCGGAGCTGTGAGCCAAGTTGGGAGTGATACCCCGGATGTGGACTTCCTGGGGAAGGCAAAAGGGCGTTCATGAGGTGTACTGTTAGTAGCAGTGCAAAATAATGAGCGAATGGAATTTAATGCATCAGGGAGGACCTCTTGCCAGCGGGATGCCAGGAGGTTTCTGGACCAGAGGGCCAGCTGGACGGCCCTCCATACCGTCCATTCTCCCTTTCTACCTGTCCGTTTCCCCGGGGGTTGTAGCTCGTCATTCTGCTGGAGGCGATACCCCTGCTGAGCAGGAACTGACGTAGCTCATCACTCATGAATGAGGATCCCCTGTCACTGTGGATGTAGGCGGGAAAGCCGAACAGAGTGAAGAAACAATTAAGGGCTTTAATGACGGTGGCAGACGTCATGTCGGGGCATGGGATGGCGAAGGGAAAAAGGGAGTATCCATCGATCACACTGAGGAAATACGTGTGTCGGTCGGAGGAGGGGAGGGGGCCTTTGCAATCCACGCTGAGGCATTCAAAGGGGCGGGAGGCCTTCACCAGGTGCGCGTGGTCCAGCCGGTAGAAGTGCGGTTTGCACTCCGCACAGACCTGGCAGTCCTTGGTGATTGTCCGTACTTCCTCGACGGAGTAGGGCAAATTTTGTGCCTTAATGAAGTGGTACAACCGAGTGAGCCCTGGGTGACAAAGGCTGTCGTGCAGGGCCCGGAGTCGGTCTACCTGTGCGCTGGCACATGTACCTCGGGATAGGGCGTCTGGGGGCTCGTTGAGTTTGCCAGGGCGATACTTAATCTCGTAATTATAGGTGGAGAGCTCGATTCTCCACCGCAAGATTTTGTCATTTTTGATCTTGCCCCGCTGTGTGTTGTTGAACATGAAGGCTACCGACCGTTGGTCAGTGAGGAGAGTGAATCTCCTGCCGGCCAGGTAATGCCTCCAATGTCGCACAGCCTCAACGACAGCCTGGGCCTCCTTCTCGACGGATGAGTGCCGAATTTCGGAGGCATGGAGGGTGTGGGAAAAGAATGCCAAGGTCCTGCCTGCCTGGTTGAGGGTGGCGGCAAGGGCGATGTCCGTGCGTTGCTTTCTACTTGGAAAGGAAGTGTTTCGTCTACAGCGTACATTCCAGCTTTGGCAATATCAGCTCTGATCCGGGTGAAAGCCTGTCGGGCCTCGGCCGTCAGGGGGAAATGAGTGGACTGTATGAGTGGGCGGGCCTTGTCCGCATAGTTTGGGACCCACTGAGCGTAATACGAGAAGAACCTCAGGCAGCGTTTGAGGGCCTTGGGGCAGTGGGGGAGGGGAAGCTCTATGAGGGGGCGCATGCGGTCGGGATCGAGCCCCAGAACTACGTTCTGGACCACGTAGCCGAGGATGGCTAAGCGGTTTGTACGGAACACACACTTCTCCTTGTTATACGTGAGGTTGAGGAGAGTGGCGGTGCGGAGAAATTTAGCGAGGTTAGCGTCGAGGTCCTGCTGGTCATGGCCGCAGATGGTCACATTGCCTAGGTACGGAAACGTGGCCCGCAAGCCGTACCGGTCGACCATTTGGTCCATCTCCCTTTGGAAGACCGAAACCCTATTGGTGACGCCGAAGGGGACCCGAAGGAAGTGGGGGTATTGTGGACAATTTGGGGAAAGATGTAACAGCTTTATGAAGTGTACATGGGAGGTCAGGAGGATGATACCAGGGTGAGGGAGTGGTTGGATAAGTTAGGACTCTTCTCCTTTGAACAGAGAAATGGGAAGAGGTTTCTATGATACTGAAAGTTCTGGTATGAGCGGATAGAGAAAACCTATTCAGTCTGATGAGCAAGTCAATAACTAGAGGTTATAAATTCACAATCATTAGCAAAAAGGTAACCATAAAATCCCTACAGTGCAGAAGGGGCCATTCAGCCCATCGAGTCTGCACTGACCCTCTGAAAGAGCTCCCTACCTAGGCCCACTCATCGCCTATCCCCACAACCCCACCTAACCTGCCCATGTTTGGACTGTGGGAGAAAACCGGAGAAAACCCACACAGACACAGGGAGAAAGTACAAACTCCACACAGACAGTGACCCAAGGCCGGAATCGAACCTGGGGCCCTGGCGCTGAGGGACAGCAATACTAACCACTGTGCCACCGTGACAGGGCTGATGAGGGGAACGTTTTTTCACTGAGTTGTCTGGATTTGGAATACTATAGCTGAAAATGTGCCAGGAAATAATTCCATAAAGAAGATTAAAAAGGGGATTGGACAGGTAATTGAGGATAAGGAATGTACAAGGTTATGGACAAAAAACAAAAACTAAGTTTGTCTACCCTTTCAAAGAGTTAGTACAGGAACCATGAAGTGAGTGGCTTCCTTCCGTGCTTTAAGTTTCCATGATTCTATGAAGATTTGACACGGTGTCATGCAAGGAGATAAATAAGACAGACACCCCAACAGCTTGGTGAAGGGGAAAGGTTTTAAGGAGCATCGTAAAAGGATGACAGAGAGGTAGAGGTCCGCAAAGGGAATCTCAGAGGCTAAGTGGCGGAGAAAGAGACTCAGGGGCCAGGATTCTCCGATCCCGCGACCAAGTTCTGACGCCGACGTCAAAAGTGGCGTGAGCGACTCCAGCGTCAACGGGCCTCCAGGCCCAGGCATTCACCCCTTCATCGGGGGCTAGTATGGCGCCGGAGTGGTGTCCGCTGCTCCGGCGCTTGAAAGCCGGCACGCCACTGCCGGAGCGGGTCCGTGCATGCGTGTGGGTTGCCACCTCTGCTCGGCCCACGGGCAATATGGCGGAGCCCAAAGGGGCCCGGCGGGAGGAACATAGGCCTTCCCAAAATTAGCCCGCCCGCTGAGCGGTAGGCCATGATCGCGGGCCTGGCCACCGTGGAGGCACCCCCCCCCCCCCGGAGTCAGATTCCCCGCACCCCCCACCAGGACTGCCCCCGCAACCAGAACCCCAAGGTCCCTCCAGGTAGGACCATACGTAACGCACGCCGGCGGGACTCGGAGGGCACTCGGCAGGTCGAGGCGTGGAAAATCGCCAGGGGGCGGGGTGCTTTCAACGGCCCAGGCTCGGCTCAGCGGCGACCCCGATTGCTGCCTGGCGCGGAGGGGCGTGGCACGATTCCCGCGTCCCCCCAGCGATTCTCCGACCCAGCGCGGGATCAGAGAATCCCGGCCAGGGTTACTCAAGAGGCCAGAATTAAAGGAGTGTAGGGTGCTCCGAGGTGTGTAAACCTGGAGAAGATTCCAGAGATAGGGAGGAGCAAGACACAAAAGGATTTTAAATTGAAGGATGAGAATTTTTAAATCGAGGCATTAGCAAATGGGGTTAGCCAGCCTGATGGGTATAACATGGTTGCCCAGAATCACTGTGAGAAAACATGCTTCCCTCAAAATCCCATTTTTTCTGTCCTGGTAAAATGACATTTTCATTCAGAAACAAAGCATGTTTTAAATGTCAAGGGTGAGGTGGAGTTTTGTCACTTGCATTACTGCCTGGGGGCACAGGCGTGTTCCGCCTGTAGTTATACTGGTGAAGACACAGCCTCCCGTGGAATGAAGTTCAACTGTTCCACTGTGCTCATTAATCTGATCTCAATCAAGATCAAATCCACCACCTTCACCTCCTGAAGGAGAAGGGAATCCCTCACTTCCCCTCTGAGTCACACACTGTAGATAAGGGAAACAGACCATCCCAGTGTCCCAGATTTCCACTGAACGTACCAGGGTCTCGACAATTTCCTCAAAACCTTTCAAACTGTCCTGGTTTTCAGCTTTCCCCTTTTTCGCCAACCTTTAAACAATGCGAATGGAACAAGACCGTGGAATTCATTACCACAGGAAGTAGTTGATGCCAAAACATTGAATATATTCAAGAGGCGGCTGGATATAGCACTTGGGGAGAATGGGATCAAAGGCTATGGGGAGAAAGCAGGATTAGGCTATTGAGTTGGATGATCAGCCATGACTGTGATGAATGGCGGAGCAGGCTCGAAGGGCCAAAAGGCCTCCTCCTGCTCCTATCTTCTATGTATCTATGTAAAATACCAATGCAGTTAGAAGGTAAACCAAGACGATACAGCAGTGCTGTGGGGTGACGTCCTGGGACGATTGACAACTGATATCAAGAAGATCCCCCCAGTCGGGTGTGCGTTCCAGGAGCTCTCATGAGATGTTGACAGCCTCCCTTTTTTTTTTATAAACATTTTATTGAGGTATCTCTTTGGCATTGTAACAGCAACAAAATCAACAATGTACATAACAAGGAGAATATAAACATAGTGCGAATACCGCCTCCCTCTCCCACAGGTCCTACCATTGCTTACCCCCACAATCTACGCTAACCTAACCCCCCCCCCACCCTTCTGCTGATGATTAATTCTCTGCGAGGAAGTCGACGAATGGTTGCCACCTCCCTAACAGAGACCCTCTCATGGCAAACTTAATTTTCTCCAGGCAGAGGAAGCCAGCCATGTCCGAAAGCCAGGTCTCCGATTTCGGGGGCTTTGAGTCCCTCCATGCTAGTAATATGCGCCTGCGGGCTACCAGGGAAGCAAAGGCCAGAACGTCCGCCTCTTTCTCCTCCTGGATTCCCGGATCCTGCGACACCCCAAAAATCGCTACCTCTGGACTCATTGCCACCCTTGTATTTAATACCGTGGTCATGGCATCGGCAAACCCCTGCCCAAACCCCCTCAGTTTTGGACATTTCCAGAACAAATGGACATGGTTCGCTGGCCCCCCCGGCGCACTTCGCACACCTATCCTCCACCCCAAAGACTCTGCTCATCCGGGCCACCGTCGTGTGAGCCCGGTGAACGACCTTATTGACAGCCTCGCTTAACAAACATCAGCTCTCTGATGGCGGAGATGGTGCAGCTCCAAGTAAAATACTCCATGAGGAGAGCCAGTGAGAGCCAGTTCTGGAGTGGGGGCCAACAGACACATTGAACCCCCCATCCTCTCAATGTGAAACTGGTCAATGTGCCCGGGTTTTGCATTATGAAAATCTGGTCACCCTAACCAGAAACGTACAGCACAGGAACAGGCCCTTCGGCCCTCCAAGCCTGTGCCGACCAAGTTGCCATCAACAATTAATTCCAGTCCCATGTCGGAATGTTAGGAGCAGATATGAGACGAAAGCTGCCCTTGGTTGTGACCCTGAGCAAAATCTGCCTCAGTACCTTCACATTAGGGACAGGATTCTCGGATCCGCCTTTGCCCCACCACCAACCAAAACGGAGAATTTGCCGCTCAGGCAAAATTCCTTTCACCGCAGTGGGACAGAAGAATCCCGACAGCATGGACAGACAGAGAATTCCGGCCTACGTTTTTTGTGGAGCGCTGATTTTGACAGCTCATAGAGTCATAGATGTTTACAGCATGGAAACAGGCCCTTCGGCCCAGCTTGTCCATGCCGCCCAGCTTCTATCACTAAGCTAGTCCCACTTGCCCGCATTTGGCCCATATCCCTCTATACCCACCCTGCCCATGTAACTGTTTATATGCTTTTTAAAGGACAAAACCGTACCCGCCTCTGCCACTGCCTCTGGCAACTCGTTCTAGATGCTCACCACCCTCTGTGTGAACAAATAACAAAGAATAAAGAAAAGTACAGGCACTTCGGCCCTCCATGCCTGTGCCGACCATGCTGCCCGTCTAAACTAAAATCTTCTGCACTTCCAGGGTCCGTATCCCTCTATTCCCATCCTCTTCATGGGCGAAATTCTCCCCCAACGGCGCGATGTCCGCCGACTGGCGCCCAAAACGGCGCCAATCAGACGGGCATCGCGCCGGCCCAAAGGTGCGGAATGCTCCGCATCTTTGGGGGCCGAGCCCCAACATTGAGGGGCTAGGCCGGCGCCGGAGGGATTTCCGCCCCGTCAGCTGACGGAAATGGCGTTTGTTGCCCCGCCAGCTGGCGGAAATGGCGTTTGGTGCCCCGCCAGCTGGTGCGGAAATGCGGCGGATGCGCGGGAGCGTCAGCGGCCGCCGACAGTTTCCCGCACATGTGCAGTGGGGAGAGTCTCTTCCGCCTCCGCCATGGTGGAGGCCGTGGCGGAGGCGGAAGGGAAAGAGTGCCCCCACAGAACAGGCCCGCCCGCGGATCGGTGGGCCCCGATCGTGGGCCAGGCCACTGTGCGGGCACCCCCCGGGGTCAGATCACCCCGCGCCCCCCCCCAGGACCCCGGAGCCCACCCACGCCGCCTGGTCCCGCCGGTAAATACCTGCTTTGATTTACGCCGGCGGGTCAGGCAATTTCTGGGCGGGACTTCGGCCCATCCGGGCCGGAGAATTGAGCGGCGGGTCCCGCCAACCGGCGCGGCCCAATTCCCGCCCCCGCCCAATCTCCGGTACCGGAGACTTCGGCGGGGGCGGGGGCGGGATTCACGGCGGCCAACGGCCATTCTCCGACCCGGCGGGGGTCGGAGAATGACGCCCCAGGTATTTGTGAAGTCTCAACAAGACTCCCAAAAAGGAGTCTCGTTGAGCCAGTCGCAATCATCGTCACAGAGTCATTACAGTACAGAAGGAGGCCATTCGGCCCACTGACTCCACGCTGCCGCCCGGTGAAGCAATCCGTCCAGTCCCATTCCACTGCCCTATCCCTGCAGCCCTGCAAATTGAATTCTCTCAAATTCCCATTGCTACCATCCCACCTGATGTTAGTATTGAACAAGCTAGATCCCAGAGTCAAACCCGGCTTGATTTTTGTCCTTTAAAGAAACTGGGGAGGAAAGTTACTGAACAAATACACAGGAATCTGCTGTGAACTTTTGACACAAAGTATAAAATATTTATTGAACAAGAAATACAAACTATATTACAGCAGACACGAGGTTGGAAACATCCATCCAGTTTCCTTCTGGAATTATTCATCACCTCTGCTTTCATCACCCTCACAGGCAGCGGGCTCCATGTCATTGCAGCTTGCTGTCTAAAATAAATCTTCTCACATTCTTTCTGTATTTCTTACCTGAAACATTAACACTCACCATCATCTAATAGGAACAGGTTTGCTTTGCCAGCCGTATCCAGACCTGTCAATCAAGTCAGATACCCAGACGGCTGGCAAGTAACAGGACTTATTTTCTCAAGACCATGGGCGGGATTCTCCGACCCCCCGCTGGGTCGGAGAATTGCCGGGGCTCGGTGTGAATCCCGCCCCCGCTGTCCTCCAAATTCTCCCGCCCCCCCAAAAATTGCCCCGGCGTGAGTCGCGCCGCCCACCTCGGAGAATGGCGGGGACCGGCGTGCCTCAATGGACCCCGGGGCTCCACAAATTCTCCGGCCCGCGAAGGGCCGAAGTCCCGTCCGTTCTTTGCCAGTCCCGCCGGCGTAAATTAGAGTAGGTCCCTTACCGGCGGGACCTGGCGGCGCGGGCGGCCTCCGGGGTTCCTGGGGGGACGCGGGGGGATCTGGCCCCGGGAGGTGCCCCCACGGTGGTCTGGCCCGCGATCGGGGCCCACCGATCCGCGGGCGGGCCTGTGCCGTGGGGGGCACTCTATCCTTCCGCACCGGAGGCCGTGGTCATCCGCCATTCCCGGTGCGGAAGTGAAGCCCTGTGCAACATGGCGGAGCCCTACAGGGGCCTGGCGTGGAGGAACATAGGCCCCCCCCCCGGGATTAGCCCGCCCGCCGATTGGTAGGCCCCGATCGTGGGCCTGGCTACTGGGGAGGCCCGCCCATTGTGTGCAGTTTTGGTCTCCTTGTCTGAGGAAGGATGTTCCAGCTATAGAGGGAGCGCAGCAAAGGTTTACCAGACTGATTCCCGGGATGGCAGGACTGGCGTACGAAGAGAGACTGAATCGGATGGATTGTATTCGCTGGAGTTCAGGAGAATGAGGGGGGATCTCATAGAAACTTATAAAATTCTAACAGGACTGGATAGGGGAGATGCAGGAGGGATGTTCCCGATGGTGGATGTGCCCAGAACCAGGGGTCACAGTCGGAGGATACAGGGTAGTCCATTTAGGACAGAGGTGAGGAGAAATTTCTCCACCCAGAGAGTGGTGAGCCTATGGATTTTGTTACGACAGGAAGTAGTTGAAAACAGTGTATGTTTTCAAGAAGCAGTTAGATTATAGCACTAGGGTGAAGGGGATCAAAGGATATGGGGGAAGGCGAGATTAGGCTATTGAGTTGGATGATCATCCATGATCTTAATGAATGGCAGAGCGGGCTCGAAGGGCCGAATGGCCTCCTCCTGCACCTATTTTTTTTCTTTCTATGTTTCTATGACATATATGTCCCTTAACTTCACTTATCTGTCTTTGCGCAATATCCCTTGACATCCTTTCCCCAACAAAAATCTGTTGATTTGTCTTAATCTGTCTTGGGTGTGTGTGTGGGGGGCGGGGCGGGGGGGGGGGGGGGGGGGAGCGGGGGGGGGGGGGCGTGGGGGGGGAACCAGTGGCATCTGCAGTCCAATGACAGTACTGAAGCAGCTCAACACAGCCCTGGACCAGGGCTCTGAACGTGGGCCTTTCCAGGTCGACAGGCCTCAATTTCACACCGCAGAGGACCACCGGTTGCTTCAGGGCAACTAGGGGTGGGCAGTAAGCCCTGGCCTAACCAGCGACACCCACATCCCGGAAATGAATTTTTAAAAAGCAACAGGAACGCTGACCAACATCTTCCCCTCACTCAGCTGGAATACGGAAATCAAGGTTGGCACGCCAACATCAATATCCACATCGCTCTCGTTCAAACCGTGTCAAATCTGTCTGCCATATTCATAGATAGAATTTACAGTGCAGAAGGAGGCCATTCGGCCCATCGAGTCTGCACTGGCTCTTGGAAAGAGCACCCTACCCAAGTCCACACCTCCACCCTATCCCCATAACCCAGTAACCCCACCCAACACTAAGGGCAGTTTTGGACACTAAGGGCAATTTATCATGGCCAATCCACCTAACCTGCACATCTTTGGGCTATGGGAGGAAACCGGAGCACCCGGAGGAAACCCACGCACACACGGGGAGGACGTGCAGACTCCGCACAGACAGTGACCCAAGCCGGGAATCGAACCTGGGACCCTGGAGCTGTGAAGTAATTGTGATAACCACTATGCTACCGTGCTGCCCCTGCTGCATATGTGACGCTCGCTCATGTCTTTTGACAAAGGTTATTGATCTCAGATGTTGTAGACGTTGCCGGGATTGAGGAAGCATTGTGGCAAATTTTGTAAGTACAAATGAAACATCTTCTGACTTTATTTTTGAAAAGCTGAGCGTGCCAACACCAGAGGCCCCTTTCACTGCCTCCCCGCCCCCCACCCCCGATCACTTCCTTCACACGTATTAACATTCCTGCTCCTGTAGCTGCCCATCAGTGAAGCTGCAATGACCCCAGTCATACAGCAGGTAATTGGAAACACACCATACTCAGTTATTTGGGTCAAAGCTCGGGAACTACTACGACGATTCACATCATTTCCTTGCGGGTAATAAGAATGATCAAATTCAATAACCTGTTGTAAAAGTGGTGAGAGAAACAGAGTTAATGGCCTTTGATTGGAGCTGGAAGAGGTTGGAGATAGCGCCAGGATTAAACAAGGACGGAGGCAGAGAAAGAGAGGCGGGAGTGCTGCAATTGGCCAGTACAGGATTGCAGCACAACATCACTGGAACGGAAGTTTGTCATGCGGTCCAATTTGGTTTCACTTCTGCTTTTCCAACGGAACACAGCACAGGCATCTCTGCTGGTCATGTGTCTTCAAGCTTTACACATCTGTAACTCAGTTCTCATCTTCATAAACAAACCCATTGTGTGTTTACCCAATCTCTCATGAGCAATTGGTGCACTGATATCACCATACAAATATGACAGGGAAGGCTCGTGATACTTTGGAGGGCAGGAAAGATTAAATGGCAGCAAAAGAGATGATGGTGCAAGGCAAAAGGAAATTGTAATACGACAAGCGGAAAAAGCACAAGTTGCGTCTCGAGGAGGTGTGAATGGCAGCAGCAGCCAAAGTCATCAGATAACTTTTTGTGTTTCTTTTAGTCCACTGCAAATTCAGCTGCAGGTTTGGGCTTTTTCCAGAACAGTCACCCACGATGACAAGAGGAAGCTGCTTTAACAGCAACAGACACAACCTCGCCCCACCAATAACAAAGGAGCACGGATTTACGGTAATCGGCAGAAGGATTACAGGAGAGTTTGGAAGGAATGTTTTCAGTAAGAGGGTGGGGCAGGGTGGGGGATGGTGGTGCTTGGAACTCAATGGCTGATAAGACGGTAGAATTTAGAAAACCCTTAAATATGCACTTGGCGTACAGTAACCTATCGGGCTACAGGGCAAGGGGGAATAGTATGGAAAGTTCTTTATTGGCGAGAACAATCATGACGGGCTGTGTAGAGTAAAGGGTTAACATCAGGAGCACTGGGCGGCACGGTGGCGCAGTGGTTAGCACAGCGCCGAGGGTCCAGACTCGACCCCGGGTCACTGTCCGTGCACATTCTCCCCGTGTCTGCGTGGGTTTCACCCCCACAACCCAAAGATGTGCAGGGTAGGTGGATTGGCCGCGCTAAATTGCCCCTTAATTGGAAAAATTAATTGGGTACTCTTAAATTAAAAAAAAAAAGAAACCCCACCTGGAACCCCAACCCACATGAGCGGCCTCTTCCTGTGCTGTAATAGTCTGGGATTTTCCGGCCATCACTTCACCCCCCTCCCGGCCCCATCACCCCCTCCCCGCCCATCTGAAGGGGCATTGCAGTCACACTGAACTGAGCAGAGATTGCAATGTCTCTCCGCATCCCCTCAGCGGGCGAGATGTCACGGCAGGAGATGCAAAATCCTGGCCGATGTTTCAGTGGCTATGTGGGAAGAAGCCGGCTTGCAGAGTTACCCCAGGCTGTTTCACGGTGCTTCACAGTTAAGGAGATATTTTTCATGTGCAATTGCTGTTGGAATGGAGGGAAATGCACGACTCAATGTTCTCACAGCACGCTCCCCCAAACAGCAATGAAATAAATGACCAGGTAGTTTACTTTATTTACATTGTTTGAGGGATAGATATTGGCCCACGACTGTGATGATATCCATGAGCAGTCGTGTATATAGTGATTGAGTAGACCTCCAACCAGCAGGTGGCAGTAGAGAACAGCCACGTGACACTGTTACCTCAGGGAGTCTGGGGATAGTCTTTGTAGAGGATAGTCACAATTTGTAGTAGCTCTGAGGTTATTTAGAATAGTTGGGAGTTTGTGATAATATTCTCATGGTTATGTAACCCACGCTATTGTTGAACAATAAAACTTTAACTAGTCAAGAACTAGACGTTGTCTCGTGCACTTATTCCAACCGGCCAAACACCAGAACATAACAACCACCACAGGAGTGAACCCCACCCCCACCGCCCCCCCAACCCCCCGCCACTCTTCTTCGAATCGTGATCTGCGATGGCGTAAGGAGTTTAATGGCCAGGATTTTCCAGGCATTCCCGTTGGCGGGGTGTTCCGGTCCCACCGGTGGCAACCCCCAAAAGCGGGAAGCCCCACTGGCAGCGGCGGGACGAGAAGATCCCAACATCCTGCCGTCTGAAAGAGGGCATCTCTGGCAGTGCAGCAGTCCCTCAGCAGTACACTGGGAGTGCCAGCCTGGGTTCTGTGCTCAAGTCTGTGTGGAGTCAGGCCTGAAGCCACATTGGATAAATGATCACCTTTGATGGCTCCAGGCTAGTTAAAAAGAATCGGCAATTGTCTCCATCGTATGAAACTCCTCTGTGATTGCATCCTCGTCAATGATATTGAATCCCAGCGATTCTTGAAAAAGGATGGCGCTTTCGAATATTTGTCGGATATATACAGCACATTGCTAATTAAACTCGTACAGAGAGGAGCTTTTAAATCTTGCTTCAAATTGTCCTTAATGGCCTGTGCTTTCTGTACCGCCAAATCATTACCAGCTGTCTCTGGCTGTCTGCCCCTTTCAATGATTGGTTTCACTGTTTGGATCATCACAGTAACTCTTCTTCCTTGGTGCAAAATTCAAATGAGCGGCAATACCACGAATCCATTTACAATGACCATTAAACCATCAGTCTAGAACATCCCGATAAACATCGCATATAATCCCCTGAGTGCAAAGGCCTTAATGGCAAAATGTTATTTTTTAAACAAGACCCAGTGACAAGGCTCTATGTTTTCTTTCAAATGCCCACAGATATCTTCAAGTAGGATCCATGATTATGATCCCAGATCAGACCCCAATAATGGCTAGGATACTGGACAGAACCCCCAATATTTTATACCTCGCTCCAGGAGTGATTGCACAAAGGAATACGGATATAGTATATTAAAATGTTATCATTAACATAGTGTTAAAAATATCTTTAACGAGCCCCTGGCCATGGCACTCAGGGGTTCCAGGAAGTGGAGGGGAGTGTTCAGGGGAGGAGAAGAACATCGGGTATCTCTGTATGCGGATGATTTGTTGTTGTATGTGGCAGACCCGGTGAAGGGGATGCCAGAGATAATGCGGATACTTGGGGAGTTTGGGGATTTTTCAATTGAACATGGGAAAAAGTGAGTTGTTTGTGGTGCATCCGGGGGAGCAGAGCAGAGAAATAGAGGATTTACCGCTGAGGAAGGTAACAAGAGACTTCCGATACTTGGGGATTCAGATAGCCAAGAATTGGGGAACCTTACACCGGCTTAATTTAACACGATTGGTGGAACAGATGGAGGAGGACTTCAAGAGATGGGACATGGTGTCCCTGTCACTGGCGGGTAGGGTGCAGGCGGTTAAAATGGTGGTTCTCCCGAGATTCCTCTTTGTGTTTCAGTGCCTCCCGGTGATGGTCACGAAGGCTTTTTTTAAGAGAATTGAGAAAAGCATTATGGGTTTTGTGTGGGCCGGGAAGACCCCGAGAGTGAGGAGGGGGTTCTTGCAGCGTAGTAGGGATAGGGGGGGGTTGGCACTACCAAGCCTAAATGATTATTACTGGGCCGCCAATATTTCAATGGTGTGTAAGTGGATGGGAGAAGGGGAGGGAGCGGCGTGGAAGAGATTGGAGAGGGCGTCCTGCAAAGGGACCAGTTTACAGGCAATGGTGACGGCACCATTGCCGTTTTCACCGAAGAAATACACTACAAGCCCGGTGGTGGTGGCAACATTAAAAATT
Source organism: Scyliorhinus torazame (assembly GCF_047496885.1). Lineage (NCBI taxonomy): Eukaryota > Metazoa > Chordata > Chondrichthyes > Carcharhiniformes > Scyliorhinidae > Scyliorhinus > Scyliorhinus torazame. The sequence continues at coordinate 212,662,859 of NC_092719.1, forward strand.
TGGGGGCAGTGGAGACGGCATGGGGGAAGGACGGGAGCCTCGGTGCGGTCCCCGATAAGAAATAACCATAGGTTTGTTCCGGGGAGAATGGATGGGGAATTTGGAGCATGGCAAAGAGCTGGGGTAGTACAATTGAGAGATCTGTTCGCAGATGGGACGTTTGCGAGTCTGAGAGCGCTGACGGAAAAATATGGGTTGCCCCAAGGGAATGCATTTCGGTATATGCAACTGAGGGCTTTTGCGAGGCAACAGGTGAGAGAATTCCCGCAGCTCCCGACGCAGGAGGTGCAGGATAGAGTGATCTCAGCGACATGGGTGGGGGACAGTAGGGTGTCGGACATATACAGGGAAATGAGGGACGAGGGGGAGATCATGGTAGATGAGCTGAAAGGGAAATGGGAAGAAGAGCTGGGGGAGGAGATTGAGGAGGGGCTGTGGGCTGATGCCCTACGTAGGGTAAACTCGTCGTCCTCGTGTGCCAGACTAAGCCTGATACAATTCAAGGTTCTACACAGGGCGCATATGACTGGAGCACGGCTCAGTAAATTTTTCGGGGTAGAGGATAGGCGTGGGAGATGCTCGAGAAGCCCAGCGAATCACACCCACATGTTCTGGTCATGTCCGGCATTACAGGGGTTCTGGGTGGGGGTGGCGAAGGTGCTTTCGAAGGTGGTGGGGGTCCAGGTCGAACCAAGCTGGGGGTTGGCGATATTCGAGGTTGCAGAAGAGCCGGGAGTGCAGGAGGCGAGAGAGGCTGATGTTTTGGCCTTTGCGTCCCTAGTAGCCCGGCGCAGGATATTGCTTATGTGGAAGGAAGCCAAACCCCCGGGCGTGGAGACCTGGATAAACAACAACAAGGCAGGGTTTATAAAGTTAGAACGGATCAAGTTTGTATTAAGGGGTTCGGCTCAAGGGTTCACCAGGCGGTGGCAACCGTTCGTCAACTACCTCACAGAACGATAGAGGGAATGAAAAGAAAGAAAGACAACAGCAGAAACCCAGGGGGGAGGGGGGGAGGAGGATCCGGGCGGGCTCTTAGGGATGTCATTGTATATGTATAGACATTTGCTATAGGTAATGTATATTGGACAGTTGGATTGTATTTTTGGAGAGTAACTATTTTTGACAAGGCAGTTGCCATTTAGTTTTGTTTTTGTTTCTGTTCATATATTATTTATTTACTTGTTTAAAACTGGCCACTGTTATTTATATTGCTTTATTGTTGTGTAAAAGAAAAGCTATGTACTGTTGTTTGGCCAAAAAATCTTGAATAAAATATATTTAAAATTTTTTTTTAAAATATCTTTAACACCACACCAGAAAATAGCTAACAATTACCCCTTAAACAATACAGTGACACAATAAGCCTTAACTGCTATCTTTAGTATCACTCAAACAGCAAAACCATCTCAGATCCCAATCCACTTTTAAATACGGTTATCACTCAGGAATACTTGCTGTACAAAGATGTCATTTGAGACGGTTTGAAAAAGATATTCGTGAACCCTGTCAGAACCATGCAGAAACTCTGGCTGTATTTCTTCAGAAACTTCTCAGCTTGCCTTCCACCCACAAAATAAATCTGAATCTCGACACCTGGCTGCTCCAGCTCATGGCTCCTCCCATTAACTACATCATCTCACTAACTGAACACAATGTCTCTACTTAACTATTCCACAGGGAACCCTCTTAATATAAACAGAAATCCATTCGCCCAAGCTTTTACGATGCTTTAATTTCACCTCTGGCTCCCAAAAAGGCCAGCTATCTTACTAACCAGTAGTTTTAAAAAAACACTGCAAACAGTCACACACACTAACCCAGGCTTTTAACCCTTACTGCACCAGATAAATACAGTACAATATATCTGCAATTGCTACATTCATCACAGCACAGTCCAAATCTGGTACAGTCTTGTGTTCTGACGTGACTGTGTTTCTTCAGACTGTGTTTCTTCAGGGCGGCACAGTGGCACAGTGGTTAGCACTGTCGCATCACAGCTCCAGGGTCCCAGGTTCGATTCGGGTCAGTGTCTGTGCTGATTCTGCACGTTCTCCTCGTGTGTGCGTGGGTTTCCTCCGGGTGCTCCGGTTTCCTCCCACAGTCCAAAGATGTGCAGGTTAGATGGATTGGCCATGATCAATTGCCCTTAGTATCCAAAGGGGTTGGGTGGGATTGCTGAGGTATGGGGCGGAGGCGTGGGCTTAAGTGGGGTGCTCTTTCCAAGTGCCAGCCTGAATTTTATTCCAGGGTCTCATTAATGTCTTACCAATCCATTTCCAAATTTATTTTTAAAAATCAATTATTTTTAATCACTCATGGGACGTGGGCACTCATAGTGAGGCCAGCATTTATTACCCACCATTAATTGACCTTAAAAGGGTGGCGGTGAGCCACCTTCTTCAACCCATGCAATCTGTGCAATATAAAAATGCAGAGCACTGTTCGGGAGGGGTTCCTGAATTTTGACCCAGCGAGAATGAAGGCACAGCGATATGGCTCCAAGTCAGGATGGTGTGTGGCTTGGAGGGGAATCTGCCAATGGTGGTGTTCCCATGCATCTGCGACCCTTATCCTTCAAGTTGGTAGATGTCTTGGGTTTAGAAGCTGCTTTCAAAGGCGCCTTGGTGAGTTTCCAATGTGCATCACGGCATACATGCTCCTTGTAACTCAAAGTACTGATCAGTGCCACCTCATGGTAGACTGGTATTACAATCCCAGACCAGACTCCAACAGTTGCTAGGATACTGGACAGAAACCCCAATATTTTATTTTAATTTTGTAAGACTGTGAGAAAAGGATACTTCACTCCAGGAGTGAGTTCATGAAGAAATTGGGATATGGTATATTAAAACAAAATGTATTACTATCAGAATATTAAACATATAGCAGCACAGTAGCATTGTGGATAGCACAATTGCTTCACAGCTCCAGGGTCCCAGGTTCGATTCCGGCTTGGGTCACTGTCTGTGCGGAGTCTGCACGTTCTCCCCGTGTGTGCGTGGGTTTCCTCCGGGGGCTCCGGTTTCCTCCCACAGTCCAAAGATGTGCGGGTTAGGTGGATTGGCCATGATAAATTGCCCATAGTGTCCAAAATTGCACTTCGTGTTGGGTGGGGTTACTGGGTTATGGGAATAGGGTAGAGGTGTGGACCTTGGGTAGGGTGCTCTTTCCAAGAGCCGATGCAGACTCAATAGGCCGAATGGCCTCCTTCTGCACTGTAAATTCTATGAAATCTATATCTTTAACCTCAGACAAGGAAATAGCTTACAATTGCCCTTAATCAATGCTAATCAATACAATGGCACAATCGCCCTTATTCCCACTCAAACTGCAGCAAAAAACATTTCAATCCACTTTCAAATACAGTTAGCACTCAGAAATACCTGCTGTACAGAGATTTTGGGATACTCTACTTTGAGAAAGAGAGGTCTTTTGACAGTGTTCAAGAAAATATGAATCCTGTCAGAACCATGCAGAAACTCTGGCTGCATTTCTTCAGAAGCTGCTTCTCAGCTTGTTTTAGCCCCACCTTCCAGCCACACATTTCAGAACAGCTTGGAAAGAAACTGCTTATCTGTCTGCAGACATATCTTTAACTGAACTACAGTGAGAGCAGATGCTTGACTTCTGCTCACACCCCAATCTAAAACTCAACTGAACAGCTTTTCTGAAAAACATTTGGTACCTTAATTACATCATCTTACCAGGCTGAAATCTGATCAACTCCACAGGGAACCCCCTTAACCCAAACAAAACTCCATTAGCCCAAATATTTTACGATACCTTCATTGCACCTCGGGCTCCCACAACCGTTCAAATCAGCATTCTTTAAAAACACTACTGCAGCGGTTATACACACTCTAACCCAGGCTTTTAACCATAACCGCTCCAAATACATATAATACAATCCTCCCGGGTGGCACAGTGGCGCAGCGGTTAGCACTGCTGCATCATGGCGCTGAGGACCCAGATTCGATCCCGGGCCCCGGTCACTGTCCGTGTGGAGTTTGCACATTCTCCCCGTTTCTGCTTGGGTCTCACCCCCACAACCCAAAGATGCGCAGGTTTGGTGGATTGGCCACGCTAAATTGCCTCTTAATTGGGGGAAATAAAGGTAACTGGATACTCTAAATTTATTTTAAAAATAATACAATCATCACACTGGATTGAAACAACAAAGCAAATCTATTCCCACATCACTCAATCCACAATTCCCATTTAGATTCTCGTAGTCCAGGATAGAGTGCGCACACCAGTCTCACGTCAGGTCCTGAGCTTCGACTTAAACCCAGCCTGACCAATCCTGACTCAAGTTCTCCCCGAATGATGACATCCACATGGTCAGTTTGCGAACCAACCACTAATTTCAGCCCGTGATCCGCAGGTTCTATTTCAAACACTGCCTCTTGCATTTGCAAACACTCTCAGCAGGGCACGCCTGCAAAAAGCCAAGGCTCATTCAGTTGAAGCAGAAAATAGCTTCCATCCCCATCAATTCATGCTCACTGGGTGAAGTACTGATGTGATCACAGGGAGTCAGTTGAACAGCAAGAGTTTAAGTTCAATTCTCTCAGAGTAGGAAGTTATGCTTCTGTGATGGGCAGAGTGGAAGTTCCATTTAGAAGCATTTATTCCCCCCCCCCCCTCCGGCCTCCGTTTCCACTGAATATAATCAAAGTCGCAGCAAAGCGCGTTGGACTGCATTGTGCAATAAAACCTGTGTTCCCCAGCGGCGTGACGGGCGAGCCACGCAACGGCAGGATAGCAAGATCCCGCCGAACGTCAATGGTGAAACACCTCCAACGGCAGATAGCGGGGGGTGGCTGGAAAACCCCACTCATTTTGTACAGCCAAGAGTAACTGGGAGGCCGCGTCACCGCAGTTGACCTGTTGGACTCCTGCTGTGTTCCATCTACAGAGTCACGGATTGTGACGGACCGCACTTTAAGAAATGGGCCCCTAAAGGTACATGCGCAACTCAACACCCACAGTCTCGGGTGAGATCTCAGAAAGGCACTGAGGGAGTGCTACACTCTCAAGAAGTGCCGAATTGTGGATGAAGCATTAAACCCAAGTCAACCGTCTGAATGTAAAAGATCCCACGTCATCATTGGAAGAGGTGCAGGGAAGGGGGTGATCTCCTTGGCATCCTGACCAATATTTATTGATCAACAACAGGTCATCTAGCCAGTATCACATTGCTGTTTGGGGGGGCGCAGCTCCCTGGTGCAAATTGGCAGCTGCGTTTACAGTTTTATAACAGTGACTATACTTCAAAAGTACCTCATTGGCTATAAGGTGCTTTGGGGCATCATGAAGGCATTAGGGCGGCACGGTAGCACAGCGGTTAGCACTGCTACTTCGCAGCGCCAGTGTCCCAGGTTCGATTCCCGGCTTGGGCCACTGTCTGTGCGGAGTCTGCACGTTCTCCCCGTGTCTGCGTGGGTTTCCTCCGGGTGCTCCGGTTTCCTCCCACAGTCCAAAGATGAGCAGGTTAGGTGGATTGGCCAGGCTAAATTGCCCTCAGTGTCCAAAAAGGTTAGGTGGGGTTACTGGGCAACGGGAGGAGGTGTGTGCTTGGGTAGGGTGCTCTTTCCAAGGGGCGGTGCAGACTCGATGGGCCGAATGGCCTCCTTCTGCACTGTAAATTCTATGATCTATTATCTATGAAGCCATAAAAGGTGGCATATAAATGCAAATCTTTCTTTATTTATCATTCTTTCCAGTATAACTTCTGCCAAATTACAAAAATCGAAAACAAGATCATCAACATCGTAGGCGGACTGGAAGAATAAGAATGGAACGACTTTCATTTTTAAAACGGTGAACAGAACAATTTGGAGACGTTATGTTACAACCAATATTGTAATCCCAGGTGCTTGCAATCCTGATTAACAGGCCCTAACCGTGGAAGGGTCCTGCTTGGGCTGTGTTGGAGCAGTCAATCCCTGTCTGAATGAAACGGCCCAGTGCTATGGGTTAAAGTGGTGATTCGTCCCTGACATTGTGTCAATAAAAAGCAATTTATGAGCGCAGGCAGGAAAAATCGACTCCAGGTAACAGGCAATTTCTCCACTTGGCTGGAGAGATGGAAATAGGCTGGGGATGCTGTGCAGCGTCATTATATGTCATTACTTCTCTAAGCAATCCTGTCAACATCATCTATTTACAGAAAGGATACAATATTTGATTTCTTTTTGTTTTGTGAAAGGTACTATCCATCTCACTTTCCTCTGTAGGTACGCTCAGTATCACTGACCAAGTCACACTTAGGCCACACTTGGAGTATAGCGTTCAATTGTGGTCGTCACACTACCAGAAGGATGTGGAGGCTTTGGAGAGGGTGCAGAAGAGATTTACCAGAATGTTGCCTGGTGTGGAGGGCATTAGCTATGAGGAGCGGTTGAATAAACTCGGTTTGTTCTCACTGGAACGACGGAGGTTGAGGGGCGACCTGATAGAGGTCTACAAAATTATGAGGGGCATAGACAGGGTGGATAGTCAGAGGCTTTTCCCCAGGGTAAAGGGGTCAATTGGTAGGGGGCATAGGTTTAAGGTGCGAGGAGCAAGTTTTAGAGTAGATGTACGAGGCAAGTTTTTTACGCAGAGGGTAGTGGGTGCCTGGAACTCGCTGCCGGAGGAGGTGGTGGAAGCAGGGACGATAGTGACATTTAAGGGGCATCTTGACAAATACATGAATAGGATGGGAATAGAGGGATACGGACCCAGGAAGTGTAGAAGATTGTAGTTTAGTCGGGCAGCATGGTCGGCACGGGCTTGGAGGGCCGAAGGGCCTGTTCCTGTGCTGTACTTTTCTTTGTTCTTTGTCCTAAGTCCTGGCTAATTTCACCGCCATCCTTACACCGTTAGCTGGCATTCAGGGTTTCTTCTGTGTCCGCCTGCTCACATTTCTCCCCACCACACAGATTCTATTTCAATCTCAGCCACATCTCTCTAAGACCAGGGCCGGGAACAATTCCTCCTGCTCCGTACCCAGCACACTGCGGGTTTCTGAGCTGAGATCCATTTCAGAGATCACCTCGGGACTGTCCTCTACTTCCTCGGTTTGAAAAACAAAGGATTAATATTCCTCAACTTCCCTGGATCCACTCAATGCAGGAGAGTTCAGGCCCGTACCTCCTTTAATTTGTCAGATAAGCCAGCACTGCAGTGGGTCGGCCATTCTGTTTTGCAGTTCCATCCAGTTGTCTGCCCTGTTTTTGTCAACGCAAAGTCCCTGGGTCCTTCGGCCAATTGGATTGGATTGGATTGGATTTGTTTATTGTCACGTGTACCGAGGTACAGTGAAAAGTATTTTTCTGCGAGCAGCTCAACAGATCATTAAGTACACGAGAAGAAAAGGGAATAAAAGAAAATACATAATAGGGCAACACAAGGTATACAATGTAACTACATAAGCACCGGCATCGGATGAAGCAGACAGGGTGTAGTGTTAATGAAGTCAGTCTATAAGACGGTCATTTAGGAGTCTGGTAACAGTGGGGAAGAAGCTGTTTTTGTGTCTGTTCGTGCGTGTTCTCAGACTTCTGTATCTCCTGCCCGATGGAAGAAGTTGGAAGAGTGAGTAAGCCGGGTGGGAGGGATCTTTGATTATGCTGCCCGCTTTCCCCAGGCAGCGGGAGGTGTAGATGGAGTCAATGGATGGGAGGCAGGTTCGTGTGATGGACTGGGCGGTGTTCACGACTCTCTGAAGTTTCTTGCGGTCCTGGGCCGAGCAGTTGCCATACCAGGCTGTGATGCAGCCCGATAGGATGCTTTCTATGGTGCATCTGTAAAAGTTGGTAAGAGTCAATGTGGACATGCCGAATTTCCTTAGTTTCCTGAGGAAGTATAGGCGCTGTTGTGCCTTCTTGGTGGTAGCGTCGACGTGGGTGGACCAGGACAGATTTTTGGAGATGTGCACCCCTAGGAATTTGAAACTGCTAACCATCTCCACCTCGGCCCCGTTGATGCTGACAGGGGTGTGTACAGTACTTTGCTTCCTGAAGTCAATTACCAGCTCTTTAGTTTTGCTGGCATTGAGGGAGAGATTGTTGTCACTACACCACTCCACTAGGTTCTCTATCTCCCTCCTGTATCCTGACACCATGCCGAAGTATTAGACTCCAATAACTGGCAGCCAGGGATTAACAGCACTGGATGTTTAGTAATAAATTTGGGCCCTGTATCTAAGGAAGAATGTGCTGGGCTTGTAGGGGCTCCAGAGGAGGTTCACAAGATCCCGGGAATGAAGGGCTGGTCATATGAAGAGCGGTTGAGGATGCTGGGCCTGTACTCAATGGAGTTTAGAAGGATGACGGGGCATGTATTGACACTTACAGGAAAGCTGACAGGCCTAGGAGACTTGGAGAGGATGTTTCCACGAGTAGGAAAAACCAGAACCCGGGGCCACAGCCTCAGACTAAAGGGACGATCCTTTAAAACAGAGACGAGGAGGAATTTCTTCAGCCAGAGGGTGGTGAATCTGTGGAACTCTTTGCCGCAGGAGGTTGTGGAGGCCAAATCACTGAGTGTCGTTAAGACAGAGATAGATCGGCTCTTGATTAAGAAGGGGATCAGGGGTTATGGGGAGAAGGCAGGAGAGTGGGGATTGGAAACGTATCAGCCATGATTGAATGGCGGAGCAGACTCGATGGGCTGAGTGGCCTAATTCGGCTCCTATATATTCTGGTTTTATAGTACTGAAGCAGCTCCAACGTGCTGCGGCTATGCCTTCACTTCAGGAGAGCTCCCACGTTGCCAACACTTGACCCCATTTGCACCCACGACTTCCCAACATCCTCACGACCACCCAGTCTACAGAGGTCATTTAGTCTCTCGAGCCAGCTCTGTCACTCAATAAGATCATGACAGATCTATGACCTAGCTTTGTATACCTGTCTTTGCCACTAGGTCTGCTTGACAAAAAGCTATCAATCATAGATTTAAAAAGGTTGATCTTGCAAGACCATTCCAAAGAGTCTGTCATACTTTGTGTGTAGAAATGCTTCCTAACTTCATTCCTGAGACATTTAGCTTTTTACTGCGCTCCTTACTGAGACATGTAGGATTCACCGGGGGTTTGACAGGGTCGATGCTGAGAGGATGTTTCCCCTTGTGGGCGCATCTAGGACCAGAGAGCAGAACCCAGAGCAAGGGGGTCACCCATTTAAGACAGAGATAAGGAGGAATTTCTTCTCTCGGAGGGGAGCGAATCTGTGGAACTTTTTACCGCAGAGAGCTGTCGAGGCTGGGTCGTTAAGTATGTACAAGGCTGAGAGAGACAGAGATTTAATCAGTGAGGGAATGAAGGGTTATGGGGATAAGGTGGGAAAGTGGAATTGGGGATTATTATTTCAGATCAGTCATGATCTCATTGAATGGCGAAGCAGACTCGATGGGCCGAATGGTCTACTCATAGAACATAGGACATACAGCCATTCAGCCCATCGAGTCTGCACCGGCCCACTTAAGCCCTCACTTCCACCCTATCCCCGTAACCCAATAACCCCTCCTAACCTTTTTGGTCACAAAGGGGAATTTATCGCGGCCAATCCACCTAACCTGCACATCTTTGGACTGTGGGAGGAAACCGGAACACCTGGAGGAAACCCACACAGATGTTGTGTTATGTACTCTGGGATAACAGGGGCTGTTCTCGATGCAGCTTTGACCAAAAGATGCTCCAGACTTTGAAGTAAGTTCAATGTGATTTATTGAACCATTAGCACAGTTCTCTATGAGTTCGACTCTCCTGCTAATCTTGCTATAGTAACTCAGTCTAACTAACCAGTCTGCTCTAAGCCATGTGGTGGGTGTGATGCTTCTGATCTGCCCCTGTCCTACTCTCTAAGTGTCGCCTGTGGAAACAGACAGAGCATGTGTGCCCTGTCCTTATATATGGGTTGTGTAATGCCCCCTTTGTGGTAGTGTCACCTCTGGGTGTCTTGGTCATGTCCTATTCTATGTGTTCATTAGCTGTATGTCTGCATGTCATGACCTCTCCGGTGCTCCCTCTTGTGTTTACTTAGTCGTAGTGTATTTACATTAACCCCTTGTGTATTTACAGTGATGCATATCACCACAGCAGACACGGGGAGAACGTGCAGACTCCGCACAGACAGTGACCCAGCGGGGAATCGAACCTGGGACCCTGGCGCTGTGAAGCCACAGTGCTAGCCACTTGTGCTATGGTGCTGCCCACTCCTGTGGTTTTATAGTCTAATTTTTCCAATATTTGCCCCTAGACCCAGACTCCCCAACAAACAGAAATATATTTAATGGCTGGTGGAAACAGATCCAATAGTAATGTGCCAAGGCTCAACCTGTTCACTAATGTCCTGATGGAGAGTAAATTCTGTGACTCCAGTCCCACACAAAGATGGCCCCACCGCCCAGTGAGCCAAGAAGCAGGCCCACCTCTGGGATTTTGCCGACTGCGGGTGAGGTTGGCGGCGTGTCCAGGCTGCTCATACAAGCTGACGGTTGACTGACCATTCTGCAGGCGCTTCTTGTTTCGACCACCTGTCCCCTTCGGAGGACCCTCCCATAGATCCTCGGTGTTTCTCCTCCCCCCGCCGAGTCTGGCCCAGCTCCTAACCCCATCGCCATGGCCTGCCGGCCTGGCATTGGCCAGCCCCAGGGCCCACCTTGGTCAGGATTCCTGGCTCCTCTTTGGCACTGCCGTCCCAGCCGTGGCCATTGCTGCCGAGGGTGCTGCTGGGACAAGAGGCCCGTCAGCCATTTCAGTGGACGGCAGCTGTGGGAGTTGGGACTTCCTATGGCGGAGGTGAAAGTCCCACTTCAAGCCAATGAAGACCTGCAGGGAAAACCAGTCAAGGCTGGGTGGGATGGTCCCTAACCTTTACGCCAGGTAGGGTGCAGACTCTGCCCTTCCGCATAAAGATTCAGCCTATTGGGTGTAGGCCGCAGACGGTAAAATTGGGCACCTCAACTGCTTTCATACTGCTGCTTGTGGTGTTCTTTGTTGCGTTTAATTCAGGGTGGTTGGCGTAGTGTTCACAAAGACCACAAAATAGCTTGAACTCAAACAAAGCTATACATTTATTAACACTACTAATTTGGATTCGAGACGTAGTTCTAAAATACACAGTGTCGTGTTGGGTGTTCCGATACACAAACGAACCAACGCGGTTGGAGATGGTACAACTCTGTTTTATTATTCTGTACACTAACAACTGTTAACTTCTGGCTGTGGTTCGTACTTCACCAGCTAACCTGTGGACCCAGCCCTAGCACTATCTTAGTGAGGCACTCAGCACATGGTGTATGTCTGTGAGCTGTGCTCTGTGCGCTGTGAGCTCTGTGCTCTGAGCTATCTCCTGTTAGAATGAGCGGGAACTGTGGTGTTCCCTGTTTTATAGTGCGTGTGCTCTCACTGGTGATTGGCTGTGATGTTGCGTGTGTGTTGATTGGTCCGTCTACCAGTCCATCAGTGAGTGTGTGTGATTGCACCATGATATGTTAATGTGGATATCATGACACACAGTTGATTGTTAACATATCAACTGCACTAATCTACAACTAATCTTAACACTGAGTTACTATGATCTGCTCTAACTCACTTCTTTTTAAAAAAAATATATTCTCTCTCCAACTCACTCCTGACTACTCTCACCCACAAGGCTTAGCATCAATGCCTTATATATTTCTGTAGCTCCATCTAGTGACTACTCTAGACATTTCATTAACCCTTGCAGTGCTGACAGTTATGATAATACCACACTGCCGAGATACCTCAAACACCAGAGACACTTTCTCACAAATCATTGTTTCACCGAGGTGAGATGTGAAACGAAAATGAAATGAAAATCGCTTGTTGCCACACGTAGGCTTCAAATTAAGTTACTGTGAAAAGCCCTTAGATGTCCTGTTGAATTGAGATGTTTGTGCCACTGGAATCGTCACCCCGGTCCCACGTGGCTCAAATCCATCAGAATCTTCATTCACACCCAGTGTGAATTATCGGCGGTGAGGCTCTGGGAAAGCTGACAGAATCCACTTCAACAAGGCTGGCAAGGAACGACTGCAAGTGAACTCCACTCGCCATTAAAGTAAACGTTTCCATTAAATGAAAGGACCCTGCGGCGAGCGGTTCAGTGAATATTCCAAGCTATTCCCCCCCCCCCCTCCTCCTCGACTATTACTGCCTTCCCGTGTCTGGTGCACATTTTGCAATCTGCCTGTGAGCCCCCACATTAAACATCGTGCCTTGGTATTGTTGCTGCAGAAGTCAGATAAAGAAAACCATTTGTCGCGAGAGAAATTAAATCTGCCTGAGCTGTTTCGCAGAGTTTTAAATTGGAAGAAAAACATGGAGTAAAAAAAAACTTTGCCACCAGCCCCATTATACACATTTCCTGCATTCCTTACAGCAAAGCTTTAAGGTTCTTGACAACAGAACGTGCCGGACACCCCTCCAACATTTCGTCCTTTGTACGAGCTCACTGAGGCACATAAGCCTAGAACTGACACTGTATGATATGATATGGACTCATATTTGGATCAAAATCCTGTTCTACTATTATAAAGGTGCTTCTGTTCAACACAGATGGGCTAACACCCTTGTTACAATAGTGGGTAAAGAGATATAAAGAAATTATATCAGAGGCTTTAGCTCCCTTTAATTCCAATTCCAGAGGACAAATTCCTCTTTGGCCTCCACCCCGCCCCCTCGCTACAATCTCCTCAAGGTCAACAAGCCTCAGAGATCTCTGCATTCCTCCAGTCCTGGCCTCTTCCACACCACCTCCCTTTTCTCCTTTAAGATGGTCTTTAAAACCCTATTATTGACCCAGCTTTTGGTTGATTGATATTTATTGTCACATGTTCCGAAGTACAGTGAAAAGTATTTTTCTGCAGCCAAGGGAACCGACACAGTACGTACATAGTAGACAAAAAAATAATCAACAGAGTACATTGACAAATGGTACATCAACAAATAGTGATTGGGCTGCTCATCCCTGGACACTAAGGGGCAAAATATCACGGCCAATCCACCTAACCTGCATATCTTTGGGAGGAAACCGGAGCACCCGGTGGAAACCCACGCAGACGCGGGGAGAAAGTGCAAACTCCACACAGACAGTCACCCGAGGCTGGAATTGAACCCGGGTCCCTGGCGGCAGACAGCAGTGCTAACCACTGTGCCACATCCATTGGTCAATGTAAGCCAGAGAGAGCTCCTGAAGTAAAAACAGGAAATGCGGTAAAACCTCTGCCAGTCTGGCAGCGAGTGTGGAGAGAGAAACAAAGTTAACGTTGCGGGTCCGAATGAAAAACCAGAGTCCATTCTGGCTATCTAACAACACTCAGGTTTTTATCGGGCATCAACGAGGGATGCCTCGCCCGGGCAGGGCTCAGTCACAGTTCCTGCGCTGTGGAGATCCAATCGCCAGTGCAGGAAAAAATTAGGGTCCCATTTAAAAATGGCACCCAGATCGCCTGACCCCTTGATGCCCCTCCCAATGCCCCAGTTCACCTGTTGGGGAATCTTCGAGTCCCCGTATGGGTAGGGCGAGGCAAAATGCGACCAGGGCACCTTGGCACTGCCAGCCTGTCGGTGCCACAGTGGCCCCCCCCGATGACACTGTCAAGGTGACAGCTTGGCAGTGCCAAGGTGCCCAGGTGGCATAAGCAGTGCCAGGGTGCCACCCTTCCCTGGTACCAACCACATGGGGGTCTCTGATCACCTTGGGAAACCCCCCCCCCCCCAAGTGTCCTTCCTCCTGGTGCCCGTTTGTGGGGATCAATGCTAAATGAAATGAAATGGAAATTGCTTATTGTCACAAGTAGGCTTCAAATGAAGTTACTGTGAAAAGCCCCTAGTCGCCACATTCCTGCGCCTGTTCGGGGAGGCTGGTACGGGAATTGAACCGTGCTGCTGGCCTGCCTTGGTCTGCTTTCAAAGCCGGCGATGTAGCCCTGTGCTAAACCAGCCCCATGGCCCATTGGGGTCTCCTCGGCTGCCCGCTGGGGTCTCCTCAGCGAGGCCGGAAGATCCCGGGAGCCGGTTCGATCTGGCGTCGGCAGAGTTAGGTAAGCTTTTAAACTCACTTAACTCTGCAAGTTGGGGTGGGCGGGATCAGATCGTGACGTCTCGCGAGATCTTGTTAGATCTTGATAAGAGTAAAGACCATTGGGAACCCTGGAAAAAGCCTCTCCCGAGATCTGCCGGCCTGGTCCCATCCTAATTGTGGCGGGACTCGGCTACTGAATCAAGTCCAGTGTTTCTCGCCACAGATGCTGCCAGACGAGTTGAGTTTTTCCAGCATTTTCTCTTTGTGTTTCAGATTTCCTGTATCTGCAGTATTTTGCTTTTATTTTAGACAGAGCAGCTGTTTTGCTAAACTCCGTTAGACCACACCTGGTGTTACTGCGAGCAGGTCCGAGCATCACACCTCAGGGAGGGTACACCAGCCTGGGGAGTATAGTGTAGACTTAATAAATTGATCCCTGGGCTCCAGGGGTTAAATTACAAGGTGAGCTAGAGAAACGAGGATTGTACGTCATAGAATTTGGAAGTTAAGAGTTGGTTTGAAAGATGTTTTCAAGTTATTTAGGGTGACAGATAGGGTGATTCGAAGGAACTACTTCCTCTGGCTAGAATGCCGAGGAGTAGGGAACATCGCCCAAAACTTGGAGCCAGACCTTTCAGGAATGAAATTAGGGGCGTGATTTAATGGCCACACAGCATCCGAAAAGCAGTTTGGCCGCGGCACAGCGTGGCCGATAAAAGCCAGGAGACCTCGCTCCCAGGATCTACCCGGCTCGCAATGCCTCGCGAGATCTAATGCGATCTCACGAGACGTTGCAATGTAAATCCTGCCCAGTTGGCAGGGGCAGTGCCAAGGTGTCAAGCTGCCATTTCTGTGCCGGTGCAATTGGGCCCAGGGTGCCCTGCGCGGGTGCTGAGGAGAGGTTGATGCAGAGGGTCCAGGAACTCTTGCATAGAGCATTGGGGCTTGTGGGGGGGAGGTGGGGAGGGGGTTGCTTTAGGGGTCTCAAAGATCAGGGCGCCATTTAGAAAGGGCATCCCGATGTCTGACGACACTGAGGCGTTCCGGCGAGCAGAGCTCCTCAGTGTACAAAACGGGGCTATGTGCGACCTCGGCTAAACGCGCTCGATATGGGACTTTGTTCCCATTTAGTTAAGTCCTGCCCTAGGAATCTCTTCTACACTCATCATATAATTTACAGTGCAGAACGAGGCCATTCGGCCCATCGAGTCTGCACTGGCTCTTTGAAAGAGCACCCTATCCAAGCCCACACCTCCACCCTAGCCCCATAACCCAGTAACCCCACCCAACACTAAGGGCAATTTTGGACACTAAGGGCAATTTTGGACACTAAGGGCAATTTATCATGGTCAATCCACCTAACCCGCACATCTTTGGACTGTGGGAGGAAACCGGAGCACCCGGAGGAAACCCACGCACCCACGGGGAGAACGTGCAGACTCCGCACAGACAGTGACCCAAGCCGGGAATCAAACCTGTCCTCTAGGGACAAGGACCCCGCAAACGGAGGTCCCCTTCCCGCCCTGCCCCAAGTGCTGTCAGCCAGTGGACAGAAGCCCCTCGTTGCTCAGCAGCACCACCACCTGAGCAATGGCAGTTGCCGGTATTGCGCCCACCCAAGACCCAGGAATGTGATGGCGCGAGGGTCATCGTGGGGTGTGGGTTGTCAGCAAGGACCGGGTTGGGTCTTAATGCGCCCGCCCATTCAGATGCTGGGTCCCTCAATGAGTGCCTTTGAACACGAGTCCCACCCCCAAAAGTCCACAAGCAGCCCTAATGGTGTTTGCTTTTCAGGCTTCTGGATTAGGGGCTGGCTTAGCACAGGGCTAAATCACTGGCTTTTAAAGCAGACCAAGGCAAGCCAGCAGCACGGTTCAATTCCCGTACCAGCCTCCCCGAACAGGCGCCGGAATGTGGCGACTAGGGGCTTTTCACAGTAACTTCATTTGAAGCCTACTTGTGACAATAAGCGATTTTCATTTCGAAAGTTGCCCATCTGGAGGCCATGGTATGGGCGGGGGTGGGGGCTTGGGTAGTGGGAAGGCAGTTCACGAGCATTTCTGACACGGCCTCAATTGGGACAGAGGAGGAAAGGCGGTCGGGTCACTACGGGCCACCTTCTTGAAAATGAAATGAAAATCGCTTATTGTCACAAGTAGGCTTCAAATGAAGTTACTGTGAAAAGCCCCTAGTCGCCACATCCCGGCGACTGTTGGGGGAGGCTGGTATGGGAATTGAACCATGTTGCTGGCCTGCCTGGGTCTGCTTTAAAAGCCAGCGATTTAGCCCAGTGTGCTAAACCAGCCCCCTAAACTTTTAAGAAGAAGCAAATAAACTAAAGAATCAAAGACTAGCTTTAAAAACATGCCCAGTTAAATGCCCACTCTGCCACCAAACGTACCACAGAGATGGGCATTAAATTCCACCCAAAACATGAGAGAAATTGGAACCCCTTTCAGTTGTTAATGTTAAATCGGAGATCGTTAGATTTTCGTCATCCAAAGTTATAAAAGGAAATGGGGGGAAAGAGGTAGGTATATAGAATTGGGATTCAGATCAGTCATGGTTTCACTGAATAGTGGAACAGACTCAAGGGGATAAATGACCTCCTCCAGATCCTAAAATGGCATTAGTGACCAGTTTGGTTTTTACAACAACCCCACAGTTCACGACCACTTTTACTGACACCAGTTTGTTATTTCTACATTTAAGAGAAAGACTGGGTTCCAATTCGCAAACCGCAAAGGTGGTATTTTTAATTCACATCCTCGAGTCTATTAATTCATAATGCCACACCCACACCGAGCTGAATGATAGCGTGTGATTAAAATGGCTTTTTCTAATGTATCCACAGGTCACTGAAAGGGGCAACACAGGTGGAGAAGGTAGTCAAGAAGGCATACGGCATGCTTGCCTTCATTGGCAGAGGCATTGAGTATAAAAATTGGCAAGTCATGTTACAGCTGTATAGAACCTTAGTTAGGCCACACTTGGAGTATAGTGTTCAATTCTGGTCGCCACACTACCAGAAGGATGTAGAGGCTTTAGAGAGGGTGCATAAGAGATTTACCAGGATGTTGCCTGGCATGGAGGGCATCAGTTATGAGGAGGGGTTGAATAAACTCGGTTTGTTCTCACTGGAACGACGGAGGCTGAGGGGGCGACCTGATAGAGGTCTACAAAATTATGAGGGGCATAGACAGGGTGGATAGTGAGAAACTTTTTCCCAGGGTAGCGGGGTCAATTACTAGGGGGCATAGGTTTAAGGTGCGAGGGGCAAGGTTTAGAGGAGATGTACGAGGCAAGTTTTTTACACAGAGGGTAGTGGGTGCCTGGAACTCGCTACCGGAGGAGGTGGTGGAAGCAGGGACGATAGTGACATTTAAGGGGCATCTTGACAAATACATGAATAGGATGGGAATAGAGGGATACGCACCCAGGAAGTGTAGAAGATTATAGTTTAGTCGGGCAGCATGGTCAGCACGGGCTTGGAGGGCCGAAGGGCCTGTTCCTGTGCTGTACTTTTCTTTGTTCTTTGTTCTTTGTTCAACGCTTATGCAGTTCGTTTCATTCTCGGCTGTAAGGTTGTCTCGGTTTCTCGTTGTGTTTGAGGTCGGCCCTGTTTGAAACACGGAAAGCGTAACAGAGTAAGAAAGGGAAGATGCACAACTTGTTGACAATCACTTTTCCACCAATAACACCTGCAGTGTGGACCCTCCTGGCATTGATGTCAATTTTGCTTTCAGAAAATGTACCAACACGTAACTCATAGGAGTGTATGAGCACATGTAGACCATTCGGCCCGTCCAGTCTGCTCTGCCATTTAGATATTCGCTCAACGGTGTCTTCTCGCACAATCCCCATATCCTTTGCCATCGGTATCAAGAAATCTATCAACCTCTGCTTTGGAATAGAGATGTCTTACTGCAGTTGTACAGAGACCACGCCTAGTTTTGGTCTCCCTACCTTAAAAAGGATATAATTGCCACAGAGGGAGTACACCGGAGGTTCAGTAGGCTGATACCAGGGTTGGCGAGACTATCCTATGAGGAGAGATTGGTTTGACTGGTCCTGTACTCACGAGAGTTTAGAAGGATGAGAGGCGATCCGATTGAATCATATAAAATTCTAACGGGGATGGAGAGACTAGGCCCAGGGAGGATGTTTTCCCCTGGTTGGGGAATCGAGAGCCAGGAGACACAGTCTCAGGATAGGGGGCAGACCATTTAGGACTGAGGTGAGGAAACACACCTTCGCATAAAGGATGGTGAACCTGTAGAATTCCCGACCCCAGACTGTGAAGGCCAAGTCACTGAACGTATTCAAGGAAAATCTGGATAATGTTTTAGGTGTTAACGGCATCAAGGGGTAGGGGGAGAAAGCAGGAATATGGCATTGAGATTGAGGATCAACCATGATCAGAATGAATGGCGGCTAAGGCTCGAAGGGCCGACTGGCCGACTCCAGCTCTTAGTTTCTAAGTTTCTGTGAACAAACTCACCCAAAAATAATGAACCAACAGATCATTCAATCCTGGAAATTAAATTTGGTCTTCTGGACTTCCGACCTTTCCCTAGCCTTGCCCTTCAACCCTATAAGACCTTGACATTCCTCCAACTGTGACTTTGTGTAAGCTCCGCTTCCTGTGCCCCACCATTTATGACCCTGCCTTCGGCATCTGGACTTTAATTACCTCCCTAAATCCCTCCAGTTCTCTGACTCTCCCTCCTCCCTGGCAGCTTCCTGCCAACTATGTTCTACTGAGTTGTTATCTGATTGAACTCTGGTGAAGCTCAATAACTATGTTACTGCTGCTATCAGCATGGTGTAACGCCAACAATCTCTCCCTCAACGTCAGCTAAACTAAAGAGCTAGTCATTGACTCCAGGAAGCGAAGTATCGCACACAACCCTGTTTGCAGCAATGGGGCCGAGGTGGAGATGGTTGACAGTTTCAAATTCCTAGGTGTGCACATCACCAACAATCTGTCCTGATCCACCCATGTCGATGCGACCACAAGAAAGCACAACAGCGCCTATACTTCCTCAGGAAACTAAGGAAATTTGGCATGTCCACATTGACCCTTACCAACTTTTACAGATGCACCAGAGAAAGCATCCTATCTGGCTGCATCACAGCCTGGTACGGCAACTGCTCGGCCCAGGACCGTAAGAAATTACAGAGTTGTTAACACAGCCCAGTCCATCACACAAACCCGCGTCCCATCCATTGACTCTGTCTACACCTCCCGCTGCCTTGGGAAAGCGGGCAGCATAATCAAAGACCCTCCCACCCAGGTTATTTTCTCTCCCAACTTCTTCCAACGGGCAGGAGATACAAAAGTCTGAGAACACGCACGAAAAGATTCAAAAACACCTTCTTCCCTGCTGATACCAGACTCCTGAATTCCCCTTGTATGGACTGAACTGATCTCTCTACTGAGTAGTACTACACTCCGTGGGCGAAATTCTCCCCAAACGGCGCGATGTCCGCCGACTGGCGCCCAACACGGCACCAATCAGACGGGCATCGCGCCGCCCCAAAGGTGCAGAATGCTCCGCATCTTTGGGGGCCGAGCCCCAACATTGAGGGGCTAGGCCGGCGCCGGAGGGATTTCCGCCCCGCCAGCTGGCGGAAACGGCGTTTGTTGCCCCGCCAGCTGGCACAGAAATGACATGTCAGGGCGGCGCATGCGCGGGAGCGTCAGTGGCCGCTGACAGTTTCCCGCGCATGCGCAGTGGGGAGAGTCTCTTCCGCCTCCGCCATGGTGGAGACCGTTGCGGAGGCGGAAGGGAAAGAGTGCCCCCACGGCACAGGCCGGCCCGCGGATCGGTGGGCCCCGATCGCGGGCCAGGCCACCGTGGGGGCACCCCCCGGGGTCAGATCGCCCCGCGTCCCCCCCAGGACCCAGGAGCCCGCCCACGCCGCCTTGTCCCGCCGGTAAATAGGTACTTTAATTTACGCCGGCGGGACAGGCAATTTCTCGGCGGGACTTCGGCCCATCCGGGCCGGAGAATCGAGCGGGGGGGGCCGCCAACCAGCGCGGCCCGATTCCCGCCCTCGCCGAATATCCGGTACCGGAGACTTCGGCAACCGGCGGGGTTGGGATTCACGGCGGCCAACGGCCATTCTCCGACCCGCTGGGGGGGTCGGAGAATGACGCCCCGTATTCTTCACTGATGCCTGTGGGTGGGATTCTCCAAACCCCCCGCCGGGTCGGAGAATCGCCAGGGGGCGGCATGAATCCCACCCCCGTCGGCCACCGAATTCTCCGGCACCGGAGGTTCGGCGGGGGCGGGAATCGCGCCATGCCGGTCGGCGGGCCCCCCTCGGCGATTCTCCGGCCCGTGATGGTCCGAAGTCCCACTGCTGCAATGCCGGTCCCGCCAGAGTGAATTGAACCAGGTCCCTTACCGGCGGGACCTGGCGGCGCGAGCGGGCTCCGGGGTCCAGGGGGGGGGGGTGATCTGGCCCCGGGGGGTGCCTCCACGATGGCCTGGCCCACGATCGGGGCCCACCGATGCACGGGCGGTGTAGGTCTCCAGGATGGCCGACGCGTAGGTGATTCCCCCCCCCTGCGCATGCGCGGGGTTGACGTCAGCAGCCGCTGACGCTCCCACACATGCTCGGACTCCTGCCGGCCGGCGGAGTTCCTTCGGCCCCGGCTGGCATGGCGCCAAATGCCTTCCACGCCAGCCGTCGGGCGCCAACCATTCCGGGCCGGGCCTAGTCCCTAAAGGTGAGGACTTGGCCCCTAAAGGTACGGAGGAATCCGCACCTTTGGGGCGGCCAGACGCCGGAGTGGTTCACACCACTCCATCCCGCCGGGACCCCCCGCCCCGCCCGGTAGGGGAGAATCCCACCCTATGTCTGTGTATTTGCATTGCGTATTTATGTACGTTCTATGTTTTCTCGTGTATTGTGCGATCTGTCTGGAGCGGTCTCCAGATCTGCACTATTTCGCTTTTCGACTTATAGGTAACCTGAGCTGAAATCTGTAGCCGATGGATTGCATGGCCTTTTCTCATGACAACCTTATGCCCTCAGGGTATTGTCATGTGACAGTACCTTTAAGAAATAGGTGTTTATAAATGGGTGTGTATATAAATATCTGTAGTGAGAGTACCTTTAAGAAATGGGTGTTTCCTACTGCAGTGATGTCAGAGTGTGGGTGGAGCTGGGCTGTCTGTCAGCTTCTTACTTTTGTTTTAGGTTGTTTGCTGCAGGTTGTGTTTTAGTTTGGTTTTCAGTGTTGGAGCTGAAGCCAGACCAAGCAGGTGTACGGCTGTTCTCTCTGCCATCAAAAGACTATCTCTTGATCATTTGGTGAATTCAGAATTATAAATTTTTTCAGTAGTGACTTTAACCTGATGTGCTTCTGTTAAAGTTCTTTTTTTGAAGTTGTATGGATATTAAAAGGAAAGCTTAAAGGATTAATTAGTGTTGTATTGTAGCCGTCTAGGATGGCCATTTCCCGATTACAAAATGGACACTTTGCAAAGATTGCAGGGAAAATGGACAATACTGAGAAAGCAAGCAGGTGCAGGGTTTGTCTGTTGATTGGAGCCGTAGCTCCTAGACAAGACCGATACTGCAAAACCATTACCATACTAATGAGCCATCCCCGGGGACAAAAGAGTAACATTTAAGTAAACGATACCAAGGCAGACACCCCGGCGCCAAAAGAGACTAAAACAAAGCAGGCCAACGGCCACCTAGAACACGCCCAGCAATCAGGGCACCCACCCCTCTATTGGAGGAAATCGACAGGAACAATTGGGAAATGGCCCAATTAATTGGGGCCAAGTTCAAGGCCCGCCCAAAAGCGCGCAAAGCCCCTTTTGGTTATAAGGAGGATCCCCCAAGAGAGAATCGCTCTCTTGTGGCTCCGGCTCTCACCAAGGAGAGACCTGCCCAACGGCAACATCACAACAAGTAAGTCCAAGGTCAACGCACGCTACGAGACAGACGCTGTTAGCTGTTATTCCAGACCAGTTCAACCCCAGCAGCCTCAGAACCGAACAACGGCCATTGTTCCTCTGACTGAATGGGCGCCCGAAGCTAAGTATAGGCTTTAGCAGTAGTAATGGTTTAGTTTGTAGAGTTTTGTGTATGAGTATATTTGAC
This sequence comes from Scyliorhinus torazame, assembly GCF_047496885.1. Taxonomy (NCBI): domain Eukaryota; kingdom Metazoa; phylum Chordata; class Chondrichthyes; order Carcharhiniformes; family Scyliorhinidae; genus Scyliorhinus; species Scyliorhinus torazame. The sequence continues at coordinate 212,685,028 of NC_092719.1, forward strand.
TGTGTGTGTGAATAAATGAGCATTGAGTTTGACCTTACTAACTGGTGTATCGAGTCTTTGATCGTATTCGGTTTTGAACCTTGTGGCGGTATCGAAAGATACCTGGCGACTCTAGAGCAAACGTAATTAGAATTTAGGAAGGCGACCATACGACCGCCATCTTCAGAGCCAAATTAAGAGAAACACAATTAGCAACATTTACTGGCGACATCTGATGGGACTCGACCTAGAAGTGGCCTAGTCAGTCCGAGAGAACCCAAATTTGAATTGGAATCCAATTGGAAACAGAAAAAACACAAGCGTTTAGAGCAGTACTGATCAAGCCTCTGAGATTCAGAAGTGTGTTAATGCATGCGTACTAACAGGGATATAAGGTAAACCTGAGAGATTTTGTTGCGTAAAACTGTCGGGAGTTTTGTAGGCCGGAAATTAGTGTAAGTCGTACCCGTGTTTACATCACCACTTTTTCAACCCCTGTTCCAAATTCAGTAGAGATCCCAGATAGAGAGAATGGCGATGAAGGCAATGGAACGCCTTATGAACCCCCAAGAATACGAGGCCGCAGCGACCAGTAGAGCAGGACAGTGTCCCGTATGGGAAGAGGAAATCAGAAAGTACCTCAAAGGGAAAGGATGGCCCCTTTGGAGCGAATTCTGCGCGAATGATGAAACAGGTCTCGGGAGTATAGGACATACTTGGTGGGAGAACCTGTCAGAGTTCCACAAGAAGAGCTCAGGGAAAGCTCGCAAGCCGATGGCAATCGTGTCCTGCTCGGCACAATTGCGAGGCACAGAGGAGGTGGTTAGGATGCTCCGTAGAGAGATAGAGGAGAGAGACAGAAATAGTGAGGGAGATGTGAGCGAGTTTGAGAAAAAGAATAAAGATTTGAGAGAGCAGTTAGCAGCAAGGGACAGAGAGGTGGATGATGCCAAGTGGGCACACCAGTCTTGTCTCACCCATTTGAGTAGTTTTCAGACCCAATATGATAAGGCCGACCAGAACACGCAACGTGCGGTCTTGGTAAGACAAGAAACCGAGCAACAGGTAGAGAAATTGCAGAAACAATGCAATGATTTGAAAGCAGCCCTACGAGCGCTCCACACTTCCACGACGGAACAAAGGCAGAGCTCAGTAGATCACGCAAAGTGCCAGAAGCAAATTGCAGAATTGCAATCTCTGTTTTCTGTCCAGAATGGGTTTCAAAGTACGTTTGGACCCCAATTAGACCAGGAAAACGGCCCCGATTGGCAGGAGTTAAATGAGACTGCCCACAGATACGTACATGGGACATGTACGCAAGAAAAACCCGAAAAGAGGAAAGCACCACAACCCCCGACTGGACAGGTAGAACACCCCCCCCCCTGAACCCTGTAACCACACACCGCAGGGCCGCAGCAGAAGGAAACACAGATTTCCTGTGTACAACCCCGTTAACCGTGACCCAATTACGGGACACGTGTGGAAAGATTACACCGTTCCTTCCCACATCAGACCCCCACCAGTTTTTCGCTGGAGGAAAACAGCAGGCTACCATGTACGGCCTGGACGAAAAGGAGCAAGTGAAGCTCACAGTTTTAAGCCTCGACCCTTCAGTCGTGGCAGCCCTTCCCGACCCACAGAATGTAGGAGGGGGCACACTCCAAGAAATGTACACAGCGATCCTGGATGCGATCGGCTATAACAGAGGAGACCCCGTAGAAGGCCTAAACAAGTGTAGGCAAAAGGAGACAGAGCACACAGCGTTTACTGGACGCATGTGGATACATTTCACAGCAGTTTTCGGAGAGTTAGCCCGCGCCCATTTGTCCCCAGATAACATGGCCAAATGGACTCGAATCCTAGTCTCTCATGCGACAGACACAGGACAGAGAGCTTGCGCAAATTACGACCCCTCAGACGAGGCCCACAATGAGAAATGGGTTTTGAAGAGATTGTCACGCGCTTGGGAACAATCCGTCCAAGGCAAAACCGCATTTGCAAAACTCGAGGAAGAGCAGGCAGACATGAATCCAGTTAAAGCGCACCAGAACCCCGCATGGGTAAATGAGGAACAACCCACCACAGCCAAAATCCCAGGAAGGTTACAACTGTGGACAATTAGGACACTTTGCACGAGAGTGCAACGCGCCCCAAAAGCAGCAGAGAAACCAACAGACAGGCGCCCTAAATAAGAATAGGGCAAAGCCAATCCATAGCGTTAGCACTCGCTCAGAGAACATAGACATGAACGGCACTGACTGACGGTGTTCGGGCTCCTCAACTTGGGTCTGCGGCGCCCTTTGGGACAAGTCCGGTAGACCGGTCGTAGAAGGCAAAGTCCGGGGACACCACATAGAATTTCTTTGGGACACAGGAGGGTCCCGCACCACACTCAATTCCTCCACGATGTTTCAGCGAGACACGTAACCCACAACAGACACCATCACACTCAACGGTTTTACAGGTCATTTACAACAAGGACACATCACAGCCCCTATAGCGATACAAATAGTGAACATTACAACTAAACATCCCGTAGTTTTGGTCGATCTACCCCAGACAGCTGAACACATCCTAGGAATCGATTTTATGAGCTCCTACAACCTCTATTTTGATCCAGTTAATAAATGTGTTTGGAGAATGGCAAAGGCAGCATGAGCCCCGCCACGCTCACAGTTGGAGACTATGAAAACAGGATTAGCTCAGTAGGAGACTTCTGGTTCGACACTCGAGCCATTAGTCAGGACAAACAAGTTAGGGAAGTCCTGCAGCAACACAAAGCAGCATTTGCACAGCATAAGCACGACTGTGGCAAGATAGCTGGCTTAGTGAACATTCCAGGTCCCGACCCCAGACCCCAAAAGCAGTACGGATTTCCCCAAGAAGCAGAGGGAGAGATCTCCAAAGTAATAGAGAGTCTGCTTGATCAAGGCGTACTCCGATCAGTAGCCTCCACAAATAACACACCAATTTGGCCCGTCAGGAAACCCGATGGATCATGGCGACTGACCATTGATTACCGGCAACTGAACAAAGTAAACCCAGTAGCAGCCCCCACCATAGCCACGAGTCCCGAGACCATGCTCAAACAGGGACTCCAGTCAAAATCCTTTTCAGTTTTGGACATTAGCAATGGCTTTTGGTCCATTCCATTGGATGATGTGTGCCAGTACAAATTCACCTTTACATTCCAGGGACAACAATATACGTGGACATGCCTTCCACGAGGCCTCCACAACTCCCCCTCCATTTTCCACCGACAGCTGGCAAATGGACCAGCAAAATTTTCCCGACCCGATTGTCTGGTCCAGTATGTAGATGACTTGCTACTATAAACAGACACAAAGGGAGAGCACATTTCGCTTCTCGCTGAACTCCTAGCACTCCTAAAAGAAATTGGATGTAAAGTCAACCCCAAGAAGGCCCAGATTCGGAAAGAAAAAGTGATTTACTTGGGTACAGTAATCACACATGGTAAATGCGAAATCGAGCAGAAGAGAATTGACCCGAGCATCAAATTGCCCCTTCCCCACAATGTCTCAGCCCTCCGGTCATTTTTAGGACTGATTGGCTACTGCCGAAACCATATCGATGGTTTCGCCACAAAAGCAGCGCCCCTATCCGACCTTCTCAAGAAAAAGGCACCTTGGGAATGGCTTCCACAGCATAGCACCCGCATTACAGGTCCCAGATCCACTTTCCCCGTATGCAATTGAAGTTGCAAGCACCAACCGAACCTTTCCGGCCGTGCTCCTCCAGGAACGCCATGACCAATTACACCCCGTGGCATATGTCTCACGCGTGTTAGATACTGTCAAGCAAGGATTTTCTGCCTGCGAAAGGCACCTGCTCGCAGTTTTTTGGGCAGTACAGTACTTCGCCTACATTACAGGACTCAATCCCACCACCATTCTCACTGAACACTCCCCAACACAGCTATTATTAGACGGTCAACTTAAAGATGGCACAGTCAGCCAAATCCACGCAGCCCGTTGGACCCTTCTTTTACAGGGACGGGACATTACAGTTAAAGGAACCAAGACCCACACCTTCCTAGCCGATAATTTGCAACATGCAGGAACCCCTCAAGAGTGTGAGATCATCACCACAAAACACAACACAGGCCCATTTATACCTAAAATGCCTCCCAGGAAAACAGGTAATACACCCCAGAGACCCCAGCCCACAGACACGTGTGCACCCCTGAAAATGTATGTGGATGGCTCCTCCACAGTTCTGAACGGAAAGAGAATTACCGGTTGCGGCATTTATGTCGAGGACGCGCAGGGACGTGCCCTTGAAGAGATTTCACTAAAGTTGCCCGGACATCTAGGCTCACAGGCAGAAGAACTGGCAGCCATAGCTTACATTGTAGACCACCCCGACTCGTTCCCGACCCCAGCAGACATCTATTCGGACAGTTTGTATGTCTGTAATAGCTTAACGGAATTCCTACCCCTGTGGGAAACAAGAGGATTCGTTTCCGCAGACGGAAAGCCCCTACCCTCAGCCCCATTACTCCGACATATCCTCGAGACAGCCAAAAATAGGAAATATGGCATAATTAAGGTTCGCAGTCATCACCGTTCTCCCCCCCCCCCCCCCACCCCCCCCCCCCCCACCCCCACCCCCCATGTAACTTTAAAGCAGACGCCCTAGCGAAGGCAGGTTCCAGGCATGGATACTTTTGGAACCCCCCCCCCGAGAGCACCCCAGTACACACGGTTCAGGTCTCACAGACCAGCATTCAGGATCTAGCAAAGGCACAGAAGGAAGATGGAAACTCAGGGAAGTTTTAAAAGGAACCTTCCCAACCCCGTACGACAAGTTTAAAACGCAATCACCACACACGATGGTGTGATTTTAAAAGAAGGCATTTATGTAGTTCCCAACCAGGACAGGAACCAGATTATTTGTCAGTTCCATGACAATCATGGACACCAGGGCATTGAACCCACCCTAACCCACCTCAGACCTCTCTGTTGGTGGCCTGATTTAAAAGGCGATGTTACTCACTACATCGAAAATTGCTTGATCTGTGCCCAGAACAATCCGGACAGATATGCAAGAAAGGCTCAGGTTAGTCACACCCGCCCTGTTAATGACCCCTGGACGAATTTGCAGATAGACTCCATTGTACCCCTACCCCCCTGCAGTAATGGTTATACGTATGTGTTGGTGGTCATCGACACCTTCACAAAATGGGTGGAAGCTTTTCCATCAAAAACGAATACGGCCAAGACAACAGCTAAAATACTAACACAGCACATCTTTACAAGAAGGGGCCTCCCACGCAGTATAGAATCCGATCAAGGCTCCCATTTTACAGGACGAGTAATGAAAAACGTCTTTACAATTTTCGGAATTAGGCAAAAGTTTCACATAGCCTAACACCCCCAGTCAAGCGGCATTGTAGAGAGGATGAATCGGACTCTAAAAGTCACTCTCAGGAAAATGGTACAACAGAACAACAGCACCTGGGATTCAGTTCTCCCATTTGTTTTAATGTTCCTAAGAAACACGGTATCCACGTCCACAGGATACACCCCCCACACCCTCATGACCGGACAGAGTATTTATTAGGACTGGATTTGGCCAACCCCGCAGTCACCGCCCTCACGCATGAAAATGCTGTACAGCAGTTACTTGAGAATATAAAGGCAGCCCAACTCACAGCAGCTGTGAGACTTGGGACCAGGAGGAAACAAAGCATGGCTTGTTTCGACAAAAAGGTACACGCCACCGAGTTTGTCGTAGGGCAGCAAGTGATGCTTTCCCTATACAACCCCAGTTCATTCCTTTCCCCCAAATTTTCCGGACCGTACTCCATTTCGGACAAAGTAAGCCCCTCGGTATACAAGATCACATATCCCAACGGCCAGTCTGCGTGGTTCCACATAAACCAGCTTAAGGTTTATGGCTCGCAGAACAACCATTCACACCACATCTCGCTTGCAGCAGCAGACGAGCACGCCCCGCCCACAGATGACGTATTCCTACCCTCCCCCAGCCAGTCCAGCCGGTCCTCAGACACGACTTCAACTCCACCCCCAGAGGCACGACTCCGCCTCTCCCTTCCTTCAACCAGCAGCGACAGTGATAGCGACAGCAATGATGACAGCCATAGCACACCACGTTATAATTATACCCCCGCACCAGGCCCCACTCCCAGCGAGTCCGAGCATGATTCCAGTGACCCCTTCGAAGTCACATACATCAAAGCCCCTGACCCAGACCCACCTCCCGACGATTACGGATTAAAACCTAGTAGCTCCAACCTCGACACACGATTCTGGCACCGAGACAATTCGTTCAGGTTCATCCGGAATGATGAGATGGACCCCAATTCACCCCAAGCAGCTTTAGCCAAACTACTCCAGTCAAGAGTATGGCAGCCGGGAGAAGATGATGACATAGAGTCTGATTCCCACCAAACGAATCCCTTTGGGACCCTGTTCGCTACTGAGCAATGAGGTGTCCAGATGATGGAAAAAAGGAACCGATGGAGAGACACGGTGTCCTTTCTGATGAAACCTGCACAATGATTGTTGTATGTTTGTTCATTTAATGTACATGTTTGTTGTTTGTAAATGTGAACGTTTTTCATGGCGCCACTCCACCACCCTTTGCCCAATGACTGTTAGAGGAACAAGTTTGTCCCTAGACAACCGTTCAAAGGAACTAGTTTGTCGACAGACACCACTCATAGCTACTCTCCTGATTTGATCACGAGAGGCAGCCCCCCATGACGACCACATTCTTACCCGTTCTTGCCGGTCGCTCAGGCAGTGGAGAAACGGCACTGATCCCCGCCCAACCTGAGGACCCTCCTCTGGTCAGCTACGCTCGGGTAGAGCACAAACGGCACTGATCACCATCCTACCCGGGGATTCCACCCATTTCTCACCCGCCGCGTTCCATACGCACCCCATTTTGGCTCGTTACGTTCAAAATTATTTTGTTTGTTTTTGGCAACCCTTAGGTTGCTTTTGTATGCTATTTACATCCTCAAACACTAGGATGGTAGATCGCACAGGCTGCGAGACAGCTCGCACTATGTCAGTATTTTTCTTGGATGTCTTGTCCCAAAACATTTGGTTTAAAAAAAAATGAGGGAGTCACAGATGGTGAACAATCATAATGGGAATTTGGCAACAAAGGACAGACAGACAGACATACGAGATCTTAAGCAAGATAATAACAGATGTTATGCTTGTGTCCATAGAACTCCGGAAGCTCAGGAACCCCAGAGGAAGAAAAAGAAGAAGACAGAAAGACGGAAAGATGAAGACAACCTTCATGTTCACCTGGATCTTAGCGGGATTCCTTCAGTTGCGGGCGGACGCTACCCCCCTGACCCCTACCACACAGGCCGTGAATGATTCCCACGCCTGCCATACACAGAACCCTGAGATAGTTAGCCCTAAGATAGTTCACGATGCCCCGACCTGATGTGATAAGTTTATCACCTGATATTCACTATCCTACATAGTAGAATCACTCTTAGTACTGCCGATACTTTGCAGTGTCGTGCAGACACTTAGAATCAGAAAATAGCGAAGGAGAGTCTCCCGCTCTCGCACCCCGGTATACACGTTTAGGTCCCCTATATTCGGACTTCACCAAACCCCCGAACCCCTTGACATGAATTAAAGTGCATCCGCTCCTCTTTATGTGTGTTTTGTTCAATAAAGAAATGTAAACCTCTGTGCCTGACTGCCAAGCCAGAGAAACTTGTGTCGCTGCTATTTGTAAATTTAAAATGTTGTAGAATTATTGTTGATTGTTTGAGTGAGGATAGTTTATTGAGGATAGTTAGAAGTTCCAGTTTTTTTATTTTGTAATGCATGCCCCATAGAGTTTTATACTGATGTATGTAAGTAAAATGATTTTAGGTTAAAAATTGCGTTTCATAGGATAGGGCAGTGTAGAGCCCGTGAAGTGCTTATGGGTGCCCCGCTTGGTCAGAGAACGAAGACGACGCAGTAATGTGATACTTCACGTTTTGCGTTGAGGATCACAAGGAGGGTGTGTAGCCATCTGGGATGGCCACTTCCCAATTACAAAATGGACACTTTGCAAAGATTGCAGGGAAAATTAGCAATACTGAGAAAGCAAGCAGGTGCAGGGTTTGTCTGTTGATTGGAGCCGTAGGTCCCAGGCAAGACTGATTCTGCAAAACCATCAACATACTAATCAGCCATCCCCGGGGACAAAAGAGTAACATTTAAGTAAATGATACCAAGGCAGACACCCCGGCGCCAGAGGAGACCAGAACAAAGCAGGCCAACGACCACCGAGGACACGCCCAGCAATCGGGACACCCACCCCTCTATTGGAGGGAATCGACAGGAACAATTGGGAAACGGTCCAATTAATTGGGGCCAAGTTCAAGGCCCGCCCAAAAGCGCGCGAAGCCCCTTTTGGGTATAAGAAGAATCCCCCAAGAGAGAATCGCTCTCTTGTGGCTCCGGCTCTCACCGAGGAGAGACCTGCCCAACAGCAACATCAGAACAAGTAAGTCCAAGGTCAACGCACACTACGAGACAGACGCTGTTAGCTGTTATTCCAGACCAGTTCAACCCCAGCAGCCTCAGAACCGAACAACGGCCATTGTTCCTCTGACTGAGTGGGCGCCCGAAGCTAAGTATAGGTTTTAGCAGTAGTGATAGTTTAGTTTGTAGAGTTTTATGCATGAGTATATTTGACTGTGTGAATAATTGAGCATTGAGTTTGACCTTACTAACGGGTGTATCGAGTCTTTGATCGTATTCGGTTTTGAACCTTGTGGCGGTATCGAGAGATACCTAGCGACTCTAAAGCAAAACGCAATTAGAATTAAGGAAGGCGACCATATTGGCCGCCACCTTCAGAGCAAAATTAAGAGAAACACAATTAGCAACAGTATTCTTTGGGGGTTATATTTGAATTGATGGTTGCTAAGATGTTCACTGTATGTTTTAAAAAGGTTAACTTGAGTTCATAGAATAAACATTGTTTTGCTTTAAAAAATACTTTTCCATTTCTGCTGTACCCCACCTGTAGAGTGGGCCGCGTGCTCCCCATACCACAATCTATTAAAAGTTGTGGGTCAGGTGAACTCCATGATACACTTTGGGGTTCTCTAAACCCTGGCCCATAACAGGATGATGGCAATAGTGGAGGAAAAATAGCGGAGCAATGAAAGAATCAATATGTTCTAATTTCACAAAGCCCACTTGTGACGCTATTATATGAATCATCCCAATTTTTTCCAGTGAGTTTGGGCTCTGTTTCAAAGGTGCTCGATATCAGCCTCATTAAGATCAGCACAGCATGTAGACTACTTCAATTCACTCAAAGCCAAATTGGGCCTCAACAGTCGATACATATATTCCATATAGTACCATTACTATGATTAATTCCCGAGGTATTTTCTAATAAACCTTCGATCTTTAGACTCTTCATTTAAGAGAGGCAGAGACTTCTCATCAAATGGAAGAAAAAAAGAATTGAGAAACTAATTTAAACTATGCAGGGAACCTTTTGGGATATGAAATAGTAGTTAAGCCTAACTTCATAGAATTCCTTTGTCGAAAAGAACTATCAGTATCAGATATACAGGTATGGAGTCTGAACCTCCCGGGAAATCAGGTTCTTTCAGAGATCATTAGTAGACAACTGACGCTTCACTGAAAGGAATTAATCAAAGCTCAGAGGGTCCTAATAAAGTTGGAACAAGTCCTATTTTTTCATATTTAATCTTTCTGCGTCGCACCTGCTCTAATTCCTCAAAATCCTTCCGCTGGTGTGGAGGCCAATATTCCAATATATTCTGCCCTTCAAATTTTTGACGCTGAAGTTACATAAAGCCACAGAAAATAGGAGCAGGGTTAGACCATTCGGCCCTACGAACCTGTTCTGCTGTCCATTATGATCATGGCTGATTCTCTATCCCCTGTGCGCTCCCCATAGACTCCCTTTGGGGTCTAAAGTCAATTATTGATCTCCAGGCGATTGGAAATGCACTGAGCCTTTGGGAAGGTCACAATGCAGGCCTCAAGGGCGGCGCGGCAGCACAACGGTTAGCACTGTTGCTTCACAGCATCAGGGTCCCAGGTTCGAATCCCGGCTTGGGTCACAGTCTGTGCGGCGTCTGCACGTCCTCCCTGTGTCTGCGTGGGTTTCCTCCGGGTGCTCCGGTTTCCTCCGGATGCTCCGGTTCCCTCCCACAAGTCCCGAAAGACGTGCTGTTAGGTAATTTGGACATTCGGAATTCTCCCTCTGTCTACCCGAACAGTCGCCGGAATGTGGCGGCGAGGGGCTTTTCACAGTAACTTCATTGCAGTGTTAATGTAAGCCTGCTTGACAATGACGATTATTGACTAATGTGTTACAAAAGCGAAATACTGCAGATTCTGAAAATCTGAAATAAAAACAGTAGGGAAAAGTTCTTGGCAGGTCAGGCAGTACTTGTGGCTCATTCCAGACTGTCGACCTCTCATCAGGACTTCACTTCCCCGAGTCGCTGCGGTGAGATTTGAACTCACTTGCCTGGGTCATCGGTCCCGGTCTCTGGGTCACCAGTCAAGTGACGGAGCCAACCGCTACCCATCCTCTAATCCCATTGGTTTTGAAACATGGTGAGGTTGTGAAAGGGGATAAATAAATGCAAGTCTTTCTCTTCTCCTCAATTGAAACAAACAAGTTAAAAACCACGGTTTTCACACACGACGCCCGAGTTCCTTTCTCAACCTTGGCAGCTGCACGGGTGCAGTGACAGGAATACCAAAGTGAAGCCATTTAATTCTGTTACACCGAGGAACAGCAAGTCCCCTTCTCTCAAAAAGAAGTGGCTGCAACCAATCTTGAAGAAAATAAACCTTCACATGAAAAGACAACTAGGCATGCCAGAAAGCTCCTTGAAAATGTTTTTGTTTAAATGCGGGCTTCCAAAAGGCATTTGATAAAGTACCACAGATTGGGCTTGTTAGCAAAACAGATGCCCGTGGAATAAAAGGAACAGCCACAAGATGGACGGGAAGCTAGCTCCGAGCGTTGTGGTGAACGGACTGGAGCAGGATCTAGGGCGGGATTTTCTCAGCCCTGCCAGAGCGGGTATCGTGCGGGGCAGTGGTGACCCTGATGCACTGGAATGTCAGGGCTAAAGCATCAAACTGAACTCGGAAGACCTCATCCATCCTTTGATCCAACCTGGAGACGGCATCTGATCGCCCTGTCTGCTGTGTCCCTATCCGGCTTCTGAATCCAACATCTCTGTACGAGTGGAGTCCAGGGGCTCGATATTGGACTCAGACTCAGCAGAGGTCAGGCCCTGATGTTGGCTGTCACTGCCTCCGCCTGCTGTGGGCCCAAATGTGCTTAATAATAATAATCTTTCTTATTGTCACAAGTAGGCTCACATCATCACTGCAATGAAGTTACTGTGAAAATCCCCTCGTCGCCACATTCCGCCGCCTGTTCAGGTACGGAGAGGGGGAATTCAGAATTCACCTAACAAGCACGTCTTTCGGGACTTGTGGGAAGAAACCGGAGCACCCAGAGGAAACCCACGCAGACACGGGGAGAACGTGCAGACTCCCCACAGACAGTGACCCAAGCCGGGACCCTGGCGCTGTGAAGCAACAGTGCTACCCACTGTGTTACCGTGCTGCCCATAAAGGAAGGAATTCTGCCATCCTTACCTGGTCCCGGCCTACATGTGACTGATGGCCCACAGACCTGGTCCTCTGGCTGTGGTGAATGTATTATGCCAATAATCCACCATTGTATTTGTATCTGTGCTGTTGCCCTTGTATTTGTATCTGTGCTATGCTGTTGCCCTTGTGGGCTCCTCCTATGGGCCATTGTATGGCATTATCCATAGGGGAACATGCCAACGGCTCCTCCCCTTGAAGGGAGGTATAAAGAGCAGTCGATCTGTAGGTGGTTCTCAGTATTGGATCAGTTGCAGGCAGGCACTGTTCTAAGTTGATTAAAGCCACGGTTTACTTCTACTCCCGTCTCAAGTGAATTGATGGTCACATCAATTTAATCAACTTAAACGCAACTATGGAATTGGCCCTCAAACCTGACCGACTGGAACTCGATCCGCAGTCCGCGGAGGCGAAAGAAATATTTTCGCACTGGCTCCACTGCTTCAAGGCCGACCTCGCAGCCTCCTCCACGCCTTCCGTCACAGACAAACAGAAGCTTAGCCTCCTCCACGCTCGGGTGAGCCATCGAATCTCTGTTCAACTCGACGAAGCCTCCTCCTACGCAGACGCCTCTATGTCCGGCCCGTGAACGAGGTCTTCGCACGACACATCCTCACCACTCGCCGCCAGCGCCCTGGGAAATCGCTAGAAGACTACCTACGCGACCTTAAAGCCCTCGCACCTTCACCGATCCACAGGAATGAAACTCCAGAAGAGACTCTCCCGGAGTCCGCGTCTGTACCCGCACTGGCGCCCTCACTACCGATGCCAGCACGGACGAGCTCGACACCCAGGCCAGCAACAATGCCAGAGTTTCGGCGATCACAGCGCACAATCCGTGTGCCGGACCGGCTGAACTTATGAACCCATCACCCCCGCCGACTTCATTTTTTTAACAGAGGGTGAATGTGGTGAATGTATTATGCCAATAATCCACCATTGTATTTGTATCTGTGCTGTTGCCCTTGTATTTGTATCTGTGCTATGCTGTTGCCCTTGTGGGCTCCTCTTATGGGCCATTGTATGGCATTATCCATAGGGGAACATGTTGGGGCCTGTATGGGCTCCGCCCATGACTCCTCCCTTGACGGGAGGTATAAAGAGCAGTCGACCTGTAGGTGGTTCTCAGTATTGGATCAGTCGCAGGCAGGCACTGTTCTAAGTTGATTAAAGACACGGTTTACTTCTACTCCCGTCTCGAGTGAATTGATGATCGCATCAATGGCTAAGTCTGAAATTGCCTGGCAAGACACTCCGACATTATGGGATGAGCAACAAGTGCTGGCCAAGCCAGCAATATCCACACCCCATCAAAAAATTCATTGTTAAAAAGTGTAGCAAGCAATGATATTAGCAGACTTCAAAAACACTGAGACAGTCTTGGGGAATGGGATAGACACATGGAACTGAATACAGGGAAGTGGGAATTGATTCATTTTGACAGAAAGAGCGATAGGCCATACACGTTAAATGGAAAAGAGAGACCCGGGGTGTTTGTGCACAAAAACTTTGAAGAGGGCAGGGCAGATGAATAAACTGTTGATAAAGCAAACACAGTCTTGGGTTTAAAAATAAAGAGTGCGCAGCACAACAGTTAGGAAATCACCCTAAACACCAATAAAACAGTAACTTGGCCCCAGCCAGAGCTAATTCTGGACACCATACTTTCCGGAAGACAGGAAAGCTTTAGAGAAGATACAGAAGAGATTTACTCGCATGGTTCCAGCGGTGAGGGACTTCATCCTTCATCGAGAGGGTAGATTAGAGAAGCTGGTGTTGGCAAGGCTGAGAGGAGCTTTAATGGAGTGTTAAGTCAGGAATGGTTCGGGGCAGCACGGCGGCGCAGTGGTTAGCACTGCAGTCTCACGGCGCCGAGGTCCCAGGTTCGATCCCAGCTCTGGGTCACTGTCCGTGTGGAGTTTGTACATTCTCCCCGTGTTTGCGTGGGTTTCGCCCCCACAACCCAAAGATGTTCAAGGTGGGTGGCTTGAACACACTAAATTGCCCCTTAATTGGAAAAAATTAATTGGGTACTCTAAATTTATTTTAAAAAGTCAGGAATGGTTTTGATCAAGTAACTGAAGCAAGTATATAAATATAGCTCAAGGGTCAAAAACCAGAAGGTGCAGCCGATTGACATCGTGAGGAAATATTTCTTGACAGTCAAGATTAAGATTTGGAATGTAATGTACTGTCTGATGGAGTGGCGGATACCGATTCAATAGTAGCCTTCAATAAGGAATTGGACAAATACTTGATGAAGGAAAAGGTTTCAGGCGTATGGGGAAAGGGTAAGGAAGCGTAGAACTAACTGGATATTTCTTCAAAAGACTTGATGGATGAATGGCCTCTTACAGCGCTAATACATTATTTTATGATAAAACCTGGATTTTAATGGCTTATTATAATATACACCTTATTTGGGCGAAACAGTAGCACAGTGGTTAGCACTGTTGCTTCACAACGCCAGGGACCCGGTTCGATTCCCGGCTTGGATCACTGTCTGTGCGGAGTCTCCACGTTTTCCCCGTGTCTGCGTGGGGTTCCTCCGGGTGCTCTGGTTTCCTTCCACAAGTCCCGAAAGGCGCGCTTGTTAGGTGAATTGAACATTCTGAATTCTCCCTCAGTGTCCCCGAACAGGCGCCGGAGTGTGGCGACTCGGGGATTTTCACAGTGACTCCATTGCAGTGTTAATGTCAGCCTACGTGTGACAATAAAGATTATTATTATTATTTTAGGGACCAATCACTAAATACACACACCACTTAACAACTCGTATTCCCACACTTCCTTTAAAAGAAAGATTTGCATTTATATAGCAGCTTTCACAACCTTAGACTGTCCCAAAGCGTTTGACAGCAAATTAAGTACTTTTAAGGTGTAGTAAAGTGTAGGGAATACTGTAGGTAACCAATTTGTACAGTTCAAGCTCCCATAAATGGAATGTGATAATTTATAGACAATTAATTTTGTTTAAGTTATTTTGCTTGAGCGATAAATATTAGCAAGGGCACCAGGGTTAACCCCTCAAAATAGTTCTTCAAAATAGTGTTGTCGGATATCTTACCTTTTTCTTTGATAGGGTGGCTGCCAAGGCCAGCATCTGTTGCCTTTCTCGAATTGCCCTTGAATTGAGTGGCTTGCTGGGCTATCTCAGAATCAACCACACTGCTGTGGGCTTGGATTTATATGTAGGCCAGACCAGGCGAGGTCGGAAGAGTTCCTTCCCCCAAGGACATTAGTGAACTGGATGGATTTTTAAAACAATCAATGGCAGCATCATTACTGAGACTCTCGCTTTTCTTTCTTAATTCCACGATTTATTGATGGAATTTAAATTCCACCAGCTGCTATGGTGGAATTTGAACTCATGCTCCCAGAGCATTAACCAGGGCTGCTGGGTTACTAGTCCAATGACTTTACTGCTATCCCACCATCTCCCCATCACCTGGGAGGGCCTTGGTTTAATGTCTGCACGTTCTCCCCGTGTCTGCGTGGGTTTCCTCCGGGTGCTCCGGTTTCCTCCCACAGTCCAAAGACCTGCAGGTTAGGTGGATTGGCCGCGATAAGTTGCCCTTCGCGTCCAAAAAGGTTAGGAGGGGTTATTGGGTTACGGGGATAGGGTGGAAGTGAGGGCTTAAGTGGGTCGGTGCAGACTTGATGGGCCGAATGGCCTCCTTCTGCACTGTATGTTTGATGTTCTAAATGCAATTTGACACTGAGCAACATCAGAAGATATTAAAATAAATGCTTAATGGCTTGGTTCAAAAGATTGATTATAAGGAGTGCTTTAAAGGAGAGAGAGAAGAGAGCGTGAGATAGAGAGGTTTAGGGAGAGAATCCCAAAGTTTAGGAACTTGGCAGTTGAAGGCACGGGTGCTGATGGTGGAGCAATCAAAATCCGGGATGCGCAAGTGGCCAGGGTTAGCGGAGCGCAGATATTTTGAAGAGTTACGGGGCTGGAGGTGATCGGGAGGGATGAGACCATGGAGATATTTGAAAATAAGGATGAGAACTTTAAAATGGAGGTGTTTCCGGGGTCAGGCGCCAATAAGTGTCAGTGAGCTTAGGGGTGACGGGTGAATGGCACATGGCACAAGTTAGGATAAGGGCAGGCAGAGGTTTGGATGAGTTGATAGTTGGAGGATGGGAGATTGGTTTGGAGAGCATTGCAGTCTGCTTCCTATAAAGATGTTGTACCGCACCATGCAGCTCCAGATGTAGACGGGATCAACATTTAGTGTTGATTCGTCCTCCGCTCCATTCATCATCATAAACATCACAGTGCGGGCTCAGTAAACGGTGTTGTTATGTGGACACAGACATCTCTTCATCCTGGCAGGGTGGGATTTGGGAGCGCTGCTCAGAATCAACTATCCCAAGTGGGAGGGGCAGACGTCCAATTGGAGTGGTGCAAAACCGATATTGGTACCCTGACAACCTGGCTGTTGCCATAGAAATGCAGATAGTGCCGATAACAAAAGCTTATTTCGTTCAGCTTCTCAAGTGATGATAGGTACAGCTTTCACACAACCAAGAGTCTCCCTGCAGAGTGTGTAATATAAAACAAGACAAGTGCTGATCTTATCACGTCCAAATCCTGCTCTAAGGATGTCTCACCAGCCAATTACACGGCAAAGTCGCTAAATACAAACAAACATTGTTCCAAACTGAACGAGGTGCTGTGTAGAAAGCAAATGCTGCAAAACAGTATCTGAGACTGCAAGCTCAGGCAGTTGAATTTGACCATGGTTGAGTGGGGCAGTCTCGATGTATCAGTGAATCTCCCGTCTTCTCCGATGTTTACACAATGGAAAGGCATTCAAATAGAAAATGACCGTGAAAGCTGATGGAATTCCAGAGGAACCCAGCTATTTCCCGAATGTCCTTCGCCAAGATCATTTGAATTCATGTAGCAATTTTCTCTTAAATAGTATGGGGGGATTCTCCGACCCCCCCCCACCGGGTCGGAGAATCACTGGGGGACGGCGCGAATCCCGCCCCGCCGCCCTGACGCCGGCTGCCAGGTGGATCCGACCCTGGGGTGGGGAAGGGGGGGGGGGGGCCACGGTGTCCTAGCCCGCGATCGGGGCCCACCGATCTGCGGGCAGGCCTGTTCCGTAGGGGCACTTCTTCCTTCCATGCCGGCCCCTGTAGGGCTCTGCCAGGGCCGACGCGGAGAAGAGAATCGCGCAACAATCACCAGGCAGGAATGTTCCCTTCCAGTCGGGGAACACTTCAGCAGTCAAGGGCATTCAGTCTCTGATCTCCGGGTAAGCGTTCTCCAAGGCGGCCTTCAGGACCCGCGACAACGCAGAATCGCCGAGCAGAAACTTATAGCCAAGTTCCGCACACATGAGTGCGGCCTCAACCGGGACCTGGGATTCATGTCGCATTACATTCACCCCCCACCATCTGGCCTGCAAAATCCTGCCAACTGTCCTGGCTTGAGACAATTCACACCTCTTTAACCTGGGGTTACCCCTATCTCTGGATCTGTAAAGATTTAATCACCTGCTAATGCTCGCATTCCAAGCATTGTTTGGCATCTTTGAATTTGTCTATATATATGTTTTATGGAACATACCTCTTCATTCACCTGAGGAAGGAGCAGTGCACCGAAAGCTAGTGACATCGAAACAAACCTGTTGGACTTTAACCTGGTGTTGGAAGACTTTGTACTGTGCTATCCCCATAACATCACCTAACCTTTTGGACACTAAGGGGCAATTTAGCCCCACCAATCCACCTAACCTGCACATCCTTGGACTGTGGGAGGAAACCGGAGCACCCGGAGGAAACCCACACCGACACGGAGAGAACATGCATACCCCACACAGACAGTCACCCAAGGCGGGAATCGAACCGGGTCCCTGCAACCCACAGCTCCGCCCCTGTATAAACCTCTGTATAAATAAATAATAATTGGAGCCACATTTTCCAAAAATCCAATCTGAGGACTTCTGGATTCCTCCTACTTTGTGTGAAAATCCACATCCTGATTTCACTCCTCACTGGCGTTGCTCGAATGTTATGTTCATCGTCCCTCAATTGGCCTTGATTTCCGCCACCAGAACAAATCATATCTCTGCATCCACTCTATCAAATCCTATTCGACAGCTCTGCCCGATCACCAATCAATACAAAGCTAGTTCTGGCAGCACATCTTCAAAGTGTAATCTTCTTTGCACCAGCATCAATTCTAGCTGCAAAGCCAATATATCCTTGCTCAGGTGTGCTGGCCAAAACTGAACACAGTCCAGCAGATGATATGTATTGGCAAAGGCTCTAAATAACTGAAGTAACGATTCCTTTTATATTTTAGTGGCCACGGAGGAGTCCAAAACGAGAGGCGTTAAGAAACTTATTGCATTGAAAAGCGAACTACATACACAGTACATTCCAGGTCCCAGCTGGGATGACAATGCTCACTCCCAATCTGGGCCGGTTTTTATGCCAGAGTCCATTATTCCGCTGATGGGCCCCCTCACCTCGACGGGCCAGCTCATATTCTACAAGGCTCATGGGGGGCTAATTGGCCCATCCCCGTAGGTCTGGCACAGGGTATGACATTCCCCCCCCCCCTACCCCCCAAATCAACCCATCGGAGGAAGGTGAAGCAGGAGGACGCCTGCTTTTCTTGCACCTGTGGGGCCGGAGCAGGAGGCGTAGGTCAGTAGGGCGAATGCCGTTTCCTCGCTGATGGCCATAGGGGGGACCCCCACTGGTGGCTTTTCTCTGGTCTCGGCACGGTAGCGCATTGTTGCTTCACAGTGCCAGAGTCCCAGGTTCAATTCCCCGCTGGGTCACTGACTGTGCGGAGTCTGCACGTTCTCCCCGTGAATGCGTGGGTTTCCTCCGGGCACTCCAGTTTCCTCCCAAATGCCCTGAAAGACGTGCTTGTTAGGTGAATTGGACATTCTGAATTCTCCCTCCGTGTACCCGAACAGGTGCCGGAATGTGGCGACTAGGGGATTTTCACAGTACCTTCATTGCAGTGTTAATGTAAGCCTACTTATGTTATGGGCCAGGGTTTAGAGAACCCCAAAGTGTATCATGGAGTTCACCTGATCCACAACTTTTAATAGATTGTGGTATGGGGAGCACACGGCCCACTCGACAGATGTGGTGCAGCAGACATCTAACAGTAATTTTTAAAGCAAAACAATGTTTATTCTATGAACTCAAGTTAACCTTTTTAAAACATACAGTGAACATTTTAACAACCATTAATTCAAATACAACCCCGAAATAATACAACACTAAGTCATCCTTACTTTCCTTTTAACATCCATAAGACTTAAAAAACACCTTTCAACAGAAGCACATCAGGTTTAAATTCACTACTGAGAACAGTTACCACATTGAAGTCAGCAAATGGACATTCATAAGCTTGCAGAGATCCACACACATCCTGCTGTGATTGCAGCTTCTGCAAAACTAAAATGAAACCAAACCCACCCTGCAGCAAAAAGCCTAAAGTGAAAGTAAAAAGCTGACAAACAGCCCAGCTCCACGCACTCTCTGACATCACTGCAGTAATAAACACCCATTTCTTAAAGGAACTCTCACTGCAGATACTTATATACACACCCATTTATAAACAACCATTTCTTAAAGGTGCTCTCCCATGACACTTATGGACACTAATAAAGATTATTATTATTATCATTCACCATTGGAAACTTACAATGCTGGGTCTCCATATCGGAGTCAGAATCCTCGACCTCCTGCATATCTGTGTCGGCTCCCCCATGGGGCAATACCCTTGGATGCCCAGGTGCCGGGGATGTCGGAGTAGAAACTGATACATCCGGAGAGGCAGTCTCCTGTTTCTGAGGTGGTCTACCTGCTTCTTCATCACTCTGTCCTGAGCTTGAACCTGGTATGAATCCAGCCCTGTCTGTCCAACAACTTTGGGACCCCTTGACGGAGTCAGAAAAGTTTTGAATGGTAACTGTGTCACCTGGTCTGAACTGTCTGGTCCACGTCTGCCTGTCTAGACCTCGCCCCTGCTGCTCCTGACTACAGCGTACTTCCCCACCAATATCTGGGAACTCGAGGCTGAGGCAGGTCTGGAGTCTTCGGCCCATAAGATCTCAGCCTGTGCTACCCCGGTCGTGGCATGTGGGGTGGTACGGTAACAAAATAGAATTCTGCCCAGTCGTGTGTCGAGAGGTCTGCTTCTTCAAACCTCTTTTAAAAGTTGGCACCGCCCTTTCGGCCAGCCCATTCGATGTCGGGTGGTAGGGGGGCCATGCGGATGTGTCGCACCCAGTTTGCCTTCACAAAATTCCCAGACTCTTCGCCAGTAAAAGGCGTGCCGTTGTCAGTGACCAACGCCTCCGCGATACCGCGTGTACTGAACGGGAGTCGCAGTTTTTCAATCGGCGCTTTCAAAGTAGTGGTCGACAGCCTGTGGGCCTCGAGCGACTTTGAACGGGCATCGACAATAATCGGGAAAATGGAGCCCCGGAAAGGACTGACAAAGTCAGCATGAAGCTGCAGCCAGGGACGTCCGGGCCACTCCCATGGGTCAAGAGGCACGGTGGGCGAGGGCGTCTGCTGTTCTTGGCAAATGGCGTACTAATGAACCAGCTGCTCTATCTCAGCATGCAGGTCTGGCCACCAGACATAACTAAAGGCGAGCACTGTCATTTTTGATATGCCTGGGTGCCCGTGATGCAAATATCGCAGTGTGGAGTGCTGACCCTTGTGTGGGATCATGACGTGAGTTCCCCATAGAAGGATGTCTTTGACACTATCTTGGTTGAAAAAGCTTTTAACTTGTTGGGCAGTTTCTGGTGTTGACCAACGTATAGCACAATATGGCGCTCAAGAAAGGATCTGTTTGCATTCACTAACGTATTTGGGCCACCATGACTGGCAACGTAGCCATGAAGTTCAGTGTGGCTCCCGCATCGTCAGCTCTGGGGGGAACCGGGGGACCATGTCGGCAACGGACGTCTGCTCAATGCACCTGCGTTCACATTTTGTGTGCCGAGCCGATGCTCAGATGATCTGTGGCCCCACTCCATCGACCTGGGCCGGTTTAGCTCAGTGTGCTAGACAGCTGGTTTATGGTGCAGCGCAAGGCCAGCGGCCTGGGTTCAATTCCTAAAGGTCCCGCCTTCTCAACCTTTCCCCAGAGGTGTGGTGATCCTCCGATTAAATCACCATCAGTCAGCTCTCCCCCCTCAAAGGGGAAAGCAGTCTATGGTCATCTGGGCTATGGCCACTTTTCCTTTACCTTACCTGCCTTTGGCCCATGTCCCTCAATATCTTTGCTGAACAAAAGTCTATCTGGGCCTGTACTGCACTGTAATGTTCTATGTCCTATGTCTATTTTGGATTTAAAATGATCTACTGATCTCGCTTCAACTGCTGTTTGTGGGAGAGGGTTCCAAACCCTTTATCTGAAGGAGAACTTCCTAACATCTCTCCACCTTTATTAATATATCTTAAACCCCCTCCCCATCTTATCCACCTTTCCTTACCCTTTCTCCTCTTTGCTTCCCCATTCCTCTCCCCACACATCTACAGTTCACTCTCTGATTTTAGTTTCTCTGCTGTTTGGCCTCTCACACCTTTTGTTCTCTCTGGGGGCTGCCATTAGCACTCTGTTCCCTTGGTTTCGGTGGCTATTAGCACCCCGTTTCCCTGGGTTTCCGTGGCTATGACTCATCCTACATTCTCACTCCACAGTATAAATATTCCCCACATTCTCTGTCTTTAGCTTTGACAAACTGTCATCGGACTCGAAACGTTAGCTCTTTTCTCTCCCTACAGATGCTACCAGACCTGCTGAGGTTTTCCAGCATTTTTCTTTTCTCTTCAGTCTCGTCCTAATTTTTAGACTGTGCCCGCTAGTTTTAGAATCTCCGACCAGTGGGAATGGTTTATCTTTATCTACCCTGTCTTTTTCTGGTAATATCTTGAATACTTTGATCTGATCACTCTTGACCTTCTAAATTCTAGCGATGGTCGGTGATCTGAATGGAGGCTCCTTTGGCTGCCGCGATGTGGTTCAGCTGCATGAATACGTCGTCAGGCTGCTCCAAATGAAAAGTGCGGGCTCTGGCTTGACGCCCGCGGCTTTGGTTGTCGTCCTGTGGATTTTGCTCCTTGCAGCTTCTCCCCACAGCGTCTGGGGGTCTCCCTCTATGGATTCGGGGAATGTATCTTGCCGAGCTAACTCGGCCTAGATCCACAGACCTGGCATCGGCAGTGTTCGACCCCAAAGCGGGGATCTGGGGTTACCTATTCTGGGGGATGCCAACGCTGGGAGGGGGCATGCCCCACACTGTTCAGTTTCATCCTTCAGAGTTCCTGTACTCCATTCTCTGCACTTCCTCTTGTAAGATAAATTTCTAAGGCCTTCTTAAGGTCCAACAATAGCTTGGCCAGTAACTTTCATTGGGTCGCCATATTGTTCACGCCACAAACCAATCGATCCCGCAGCATCTCGGGAAGGGAAATGCCATAATCACAAAATTCAGCTGGCTCCCTCAAACGCATTAAGAACTCAGTAACAGACTCCCCTGGGGTCCTCTCAGCTGTGTTAAACTGACAATGTTGCACGATGACCAACAGATTGGGGTCATAATGGTTCGCTGCAAGTGCTGCCAGCTCCTCAAAGGTCTTGGAGTCCAGGGTTGCGGGATACGTGAGGCTTTTTATTACGCTGAAGCTGGGGGCTCCACAGGCAGTCAGTAGTATTATTGCCTGTTGCTCATCACCACTTATAGCATTAGCACTGAAAGAGTAGCACGTACACTCTGCATATTGTGTCCAATGCACCATAGAAAGCATTCTTTCTGGTTGTGTCACAGCTTGGTATGGAGCCTGCTCTGCCCAAGACTGCAGGAAACTACAAAAGGTTGTGAATGTAGCCCAGTCCATCACGCAAACCAGCCTCCCATCCATTGACTCTGTCTATAATTCCCGCTGCCTCGGAAAGGCATCCAGCATAATTAAGGACCCCACGCACCCCGGAAATACTCTCTTCCACCTTCTTCCGTCAGGAAAAAGATACCAAAGTTTGAGGTCACGTACCAACCGACTCAAGAACAGCTTCTTCCCTCCCGCCATCAGACTTTTGAATGGACCTACCTCGTATTAAGTTGATCCTTTCTCTACACCTTGCTCTAACTGTAACATTATATTCTGCAGTCTCTCCTTCCTTCCCTATGTACGGTATGCATTGTTTGTACAGCATGCAAGAAACAATACTTTTCACTGAATACTAATACATGTGACAATAATAAATCAAATCAAATCAAATCAATCTTCCACACTTCCATTGAACACATCAAGTCTCCCAAATAGCATCATTTTGAAAACAGTGCAAACCTCATTCTGGTAGTGGGATAGGAGATGACCATTCTTGCAACAGTTAGCAGCGTCGACTGTAACTCCACTTTTATCCTTGTCGCCAATTTAGTGGCTACAGCGGAGTCCAAAATGAGAGGCATTAAGAAACGCATTTTATCTCGAAGCAAACTATGCACACAGTAAACTCGAGGTCCCAGCCTGGACTACCCATACACATTCCCCAATCTGGTCCATTACTCTGCTGATAAGCCCTAAACACTCAGCGGGGAATTCTATGAGGCTCCCGGGGAAGCTAATTGGCCCATCCCTGTAGCTCTCATGCGGGTTATAACACATATGTATTCCAACAAAATTTGCGTCAGTTTCGTTTCTGATCAAGGCTTTCAAAAAACATTTCAGAGAGCTTCATATGCAGTCAATTGCTCTGAGGATTGGGAGCTGTCCACACAGCAGTCAGGATTCCCCAAGCAGAGGCCCGGAAACGATAAGGTGAACTGCCGGTTTTGACGGTGTTGGCTGGGAGAGAAACAATGTTGTGACAATGATTCCAAGAGGAATCAAAATTTCTCTTCATCAAAACAGTGCCAGGAGATCTCCAACATCGACCTGAACCCGAAGGAGAGGCAGAGGGTGGGGAGGGCCTGAGTTTGATATCTCTTAGGAACTTATTGAGACATATCGGATTCTCCAGGGGTTTGACAGGGTCGATGCTGAGAGGATGTTTCCCCTTGTGGGCAAGTCTAGGACCAGAGAGCATAATCTCAGAGTAAGGAGTCGCCCATTGAAGACAGAGATGTGGAGGAATTCCTTCTCGCGGTGGGTAATAAATCTTTGGAATGCTCTACCACAGAGAACTGCTGTAGAGGTTGGGTCATTAAGTATGTTCAAGGCTGAGATAGACAGATTTTTAATCAGTAAGGGAATCAAGGGTTATGGGGATAAGGTGGGAAAGTGGAGTTGAGGATTATCATTTCAGATCAGTCATGATCCCATTGAATATCTTATGGTCTTCTCTTTTCTGAAAGACAGTACTTCCTGTACGCGCCCTCGGTATTGCATTGAGGGGGGGTCACAAACTCAATAGCAAGGTAAAAGTTAAGCACAATGCAGCATTCAGACATTGAGACGTGTTTGGGGCATCAGCAACAGGGCTGCTCCCCTCTGAGTATTCAGAACCTTTTCACACTGAAGCAAACCGTAGGCATTCCATCACTCATCCAGCCCTGCTGTGGCGCTGAGCGCAGCCAAGAGGAGCAAAGGGGCGGCCTAAGAGTACCTTCTCCATCTGCTGACGCAGCGAGCAGGTCTCGCCGCTGCTGGGGATTGACAGGAAAACTCCGTGTCTCTTTACGTCTCCGTTTGGGACTACGAAGGAGGCGCGCGGCCTCAATCTGTCAACTTGGACTGGAGCTGTGCACCATTCAGGCAACGCCAGGGAACGGTTTCGTGGGTCACATCTGCCACTCTGTTGAGTCTGCAAACTTGATAAGGACATCTATTATGTTATGTAAAGCAGTCAAACAATTTCCAAAGAAATATGTCCTCTGTGGACATTGTATTATTTTCTTTTTGTGTGTGTGTATGTGTGTGTGTGTGCGTGCGCGCTTAGACAAGCTCTAATCCAAACAGATTATAGCTGGAGCGCTTGAAATTTTATGGCCTCATTTAGATTAACATCTTGTGTTCATCACAATCTGGCAGACTCAAGTTAAACGTATGCTAGCTTCGGGCACTAATCTCAGCCAAGCAGAAAATCATTTCCCATTCTATTATTTAGAACTCCTGAACCAAATGTAACCCTTTGTTACCCAAGAGCAAGCAGAACAATACACTTTCGCCATTTCGCAACACTACCCCCGGTGGGTGCCAAATCTATCTCGGCAAAAGGGTCACCTAGCCCCTCATTTTATCTGACCAGGTGACAATAATTAGGAGAGTTGTCCCCACTTTCCTTCTCCTGGGGCAATAGTTTATCCCTCAATCGGTATCGCTCAAATAAAAATAACCAGCTTTCACATTGTGGGAGCTTGCTGTGCGTGAGTTGGTTGTCGCGTTTTCTACATTGTAACACCGATCACTATTCATAAGTAACTCATTGGCTGTAAAGTACCTGGGGATGTCTTGAGGTCATGTCTAGGGGCGGCACGGTAGCACAGTGGTTAGCACAGTTGCTTCACAGCTCCAGGGTCCCAGGTTCGATTGGAGGCTTGGGTCACTGTCTGTGCGGAGTCTGCACGTTCTCCCCGTGTCTGCGTGGGTTTCCTCCGGGTGCTCTGGTTTCCTCCCACAGTCCAAAGATGTGCCGGTTAGGTGGATTGGCCATGATAAACTGCCCTTAGTGTCCAACAAAAAGGTAAGGTGGGGTTACGGGGATAAGGTGGAGATGTGGGCTTGAGTGGGGTGTTCTTTCCAGGGGCCGGTGCAGACTCAATGGGCCGAATGGCCTCCTTCTGCACTGTCAATTCTATTCTATGATTCTATGAAAGGTGCTATCAAAATGCCAATTCCTTCTTGCTTTACTGCCAGTCCAAGCTGCAAAAGGGTAGAATTGTCGTCAGTGATTAATGCACGCCGAAAGATTTGGAGTGGGGACAATGGTATTTTCGTAGCATCTTACCAAAGTTATGGAAATGCTTCAAAGTGCCTCCTGAGTGGACTGAGCCAACTCGGCCAGTAGACTGACGAGCAATTGTTTAATCTCTTCTGTGACCATGCTTGATTCAGGAAGGAATGCTGATCGGACCACCAGGAGAAACCTATCAACTTTGCCAGGGGATCAACAGATTGGTAGAATCTCACCTCAGTATCTTACCTGAAGTGCAATGCCTCAAACAATCCAGCTCGCTGTGCTAGTTGTGTACCGGGATTCAAATGGTTAATTTCCAACAACATTCCTGTTCATACTGGAGAGGGGGATGGGGTGTACAGCCTAAGCCATGACTGCAACTGAATTAACTTAGCCTTGGCTCAATGGTTAACAATCTTGTCTCCAAAGTCAGATGGCCATGCGTTGAAGCACCATTCAAGGAGATTACTATTAGTAAAGAAATGGTTTTGAGGCAATTAATGGGATTTAAGGCGGATAAATCTCCAGGGCCTGATAATCTTCATCCCAGAGTGCTTAAGGAAGTGGCCCTAGAAATAATGGATCCATTTGGGGCAGCACGGTAGCATTGTGGATAGCACAATTGCTTCACAGCTCCAAGGGTCCCAGGTTCGATTCCGGCTTGTGTCACCTTCTGTGCGGAGTCTGCACATCCTCCCCGTGTGTGCGTGGGTTTCCTCCGGGTGCTCCGGTTTCCTCCCACAGTCTAAAGATGAGCAGGTTAGGTAGATTGGCCATGATAAATTGCCCTTAGTGTCCAAAATTGCCCTTAGTGTTGGGTGGGGTTACTGGGTTATGGGGATAGGGTGGAAGTGTTGACCTTGGGTAGGGTACTCTTTCCAAGAGCCGGTGCAGACTCGATGGGCCGAATGGCCTCCTTCTGCACTGTAAATTCTATGATTCTATGAAACTCAATCCCCCTACCAATAAAAGCTAACACACCGTACGCCTTCTTAACAACCCTCTCAACCTGGGTGGCAACTTTCAGGGATCTATGTACATGAACACCGAGATCTCTCTGCTCACCCACACTACCAAGAATATTACCATTAGCCCAGTACTCTGTCTTCCTGCTTTTCCTTCCAAAATGAATCACCTCACACTTTTCTGCATTAAACTCCATTTGCCACCTCTCAGCCCAACGCTGCGGCTTATCTATGTCCCTCTGTAACTTGTAACATCCTTCCGCACTGTCCACAACTCCATCGACTTTAGTGTCATCTGCAAATTTACTCACCCATCCTTCTACACCCTCCTCCAGGTCATTTATAAAAATGACAAACAGCAGTGGCCCCAGAACAGATCCTTGTGGTACACCACTAGTAACTGGACTCCAGTCTGAACATTTCCCATCAACCACCACCCTTTGTCTTCTTCCAGCTAGCCAATTTCTTATCCAAACTGCTAAATCATCCTGAATCCCATGTCTCTGTATTTTCTGCAGTAGCCTACCATGGGGAACCTTATCAAACGCTTTACTGAAATCCATATACACCACATCAACTGCTTTACCCTCATCCACATGTTTGGTCACCTTCTCAAAGAACTCAATAATGTTTGTGAGGCATGACCTACCCTTCACAAAACCGTGTTGACTATCTCTAATCAAATTATTCCTTTCCAGATGATTATACATCCTATCTCTTATAAACCTTTCCAAGATTTTGCCCACAACAGAAGTAAGGCTCACTGGTCCACAGTTACCGGGGTTGTCTCTACTCCCCTTCTTGAACAAGGGGACAACATTTGCTATCCTCCAGTCTTCTGGCACTATTCCTGTAGACAAAGATGACTTAATGATCAAAGCCAAAGGCTCAGCAATCTCCTCCCTAGCTTCCCAGAGAATCCTAGGATAAATCCCATCCGGCCCAGGGGACTTATCTATTTTCACACTTTCCAGAATTGCTAACACCTCCTCCTTATGAACCTCAAGCCCTTCTAGTCTAGTAGCCTGAATTTCAGTATTCTCCTCGACAACATTGTCTTTCTCCTGTGTGAATACTGTATGAATACTGTGTGAATACTGACAAAAAATATTCAATTAGCACCTCTCCCATCTCCTCGGACTCCACGCACAACTTCCCACTACTGTCCTTGACTGGCCCTACTCTTACCCTAGTCATTCTTTTATTCCTGACATAGCTATAGAAAGCTTTAGGGTTATCCTTGATCCTACCTGCCAAAGACTTCTCATGTCCCCTCCTGGCTCTTCTTAGCTCTCTCTTTAGGTCCTTTCTAGCTAACTTGTAACTCTCGAGCGCCCTAACTGAATCTTCATGTCTCATCTTTACATAAGCCGCCTTCTTCCTCTTGACAAGTGTTTCGACTGCTTTAGTAAACCACGGTTCCCTTGCTCGACCACTTCCTCCCTGCCTGACAGGTACATACTTATCAAGGACACGCAGTAGCTATTCCTTGAACAAGCTCCACATTTCCATTGTGCCCATCCCCTGCAGTTTTCCTCTCCATCCGATGCATCCTAAGTCTTGCCTCATCGCATCATAATTGCTTTTCCCCCAGATATAACTCTTGCCCTGCGGTATATACCTATCCCTTTCCATCTTTTAGACTTTCAGAAGGTTTTAGACAAGGTCTCATGTAAAGTTAAAGCACATGGGATTACGGGCAGTGTCTTGAGATGGATAAAAAGCTGGTCAGCAGACAAGAAGCAGAAAGTTGGAATAAATGGGTCTTTTTTTGATTGACAGGCAGTGACTAGTGGGGTACCGCAGGGATCTGTGCTAGGACCCCAACTGTTCACATTATATATTAATGACCTTGAAGAGGGAACTAAATGTATTATCTCCAAATTTGTAGATGATACAAAGTTAGGTGGGAGGGTGAGCTGCGAGGAGGATACAGAGATGCTTCGGCGGGATTTGGACAGGCTGAGTGAGCGGATACATGCATGGCAGATGCAGTAAAATGTGAATTATCACTTCGGTCGCATAAATAGGAAGGCAGGTTATTATTTCAATGGGTGTAAATTGAGAGGGGTGGATACTCAGCGAGACCTTGGTGTCCTCATGGATCAGTCGCTGAAAGTAAGCGCACAGGTACAGCAGGCAGTAAAGAAGGCAAATGGTGCGTCGGCCTTCATAGCGAGAGGACCTGAGCACAGGAATAGAGATGCTTCACTGCAATTGTACAGGGCATTGGTGAGGCCGCACCTGGAGTATTGTGTGCAGTTTTGATGTCCTTATCTGAGGAAGGATGTTCTTGCTCTGGAGGGAGTGCAGCGAAGGTTTACCAGGCTGATTCCTGGGATGGTGGGACTGACATATGAGGAGAGACTAAGTCGGTTAGGATTATATTCATTGGAATTTAGAACAGTGAGAGGGGATCTCATAGAAACTTATAAAATTCTAACAGAATTAGACAGGGTAAATTCATAAAGAATGTTCCTGATGGTGGGGGAGTCCAGAACTCGGGGTCATGGTTCTGAGGATATGGGGTAAACCTTTTAGGACTGAGGTGAGGAGAAATTTCTTCACCCAGAGAGTGGTGAATCTGTGGAATTCGCTGCCACAGAAACTAGTTGAGGCCGAAACATTTGTAATTTCAAGAAGGAATTCGATATAGCTCTTGGGGCTAAACGGATCAAGGGATATGGCGGGGGGGGAAGGCGGGATCAGGGTATTGAACTAAATGGCCAGCCGTGATCATAATGGATGGCAGAGCAGGCTCGAAGGGCCAAATGGCCTCCTCCTGCTTCTATTTTCTGTATGGTTCTATGTTTCATTCCTGGATCTTGTCAGACATTGAACTGTCAGTGTAGTACTGAGGGAGTGCTGCACTGGAAGTTTTTTTCTCTCATTACCTCCCCACCACCATCACAGATAAACTGGAACGTGTTCTTTCGTCATTAAGCTCATTGTTGTCTGTGGCTCCTTGCTGGGCACAAAATGGCTGCCACATCGTGCTATATATATCAACAGTGGCTACACCTGACAATTAAATCACAGACTGTCAAGGTGTTTTGGGAATCCTGACAATCTTCCTTTCGTTCATTCACCCTCTGGGAATAACCTGTCCGCATTTGGATAAGAGGTGTGTGACTTTCCAGGCGGGAACAACGTGGGGCGATCGGCAGAATCGCGACCGGCGCAGGGGCGGAGAATGGGCGTCGACCCCGAAAACCGACACGACACCGGTCCCCGGAGAATGGCCGTGAATCGCGGTCTACTCCGGAGGCCCTGCCCGCCCCCTTCAGGTAGGAGAAGAAAGACCAGAGTGAAACATCTGCGTTTTGATGCTGGAGTGGGGACATAACCCCATTATTGGATAATCCCGCCTGTGAACTCTATATCACACAAATTAAAACTCTAACAAAATTTTTCGCTCGGGGATGAGTTAGAGACGAGCTTGATTGGACAATGGGTTAATGGATTCTACCTACAATTAAGAATGTGTCAGGCCAGCACACATCTTTATTTTGGTTGAAGAAAGGTTTCCAGAAAGTAAGCAGGAATTCATTGATCATTGACAGCCAACTAATTATGTTTAACGTATCCCAATGATAACACTTCAACGGTATATTGTGATCTCCATAGAGACTTTTGACTTGTAAAGGGAAATTCAAGTTTAGTTATTAGCTGGAAGAATGACACATGATGATTTCACATTTTTAAAACTTTTATTGTAAATGACTAAACAACATCTCCATTGGTCAGCAACCAACACTTTAAACTACGGAAATAAATGACTCTTTGTCACCCATCTCTTTCCACAGACGTACTGTTCCTACAGCAAAGAGTTCACATTCCCTCCCACCTTCCAATGGATTGCTTCCTATTTACATTCCCAGCCAGGTAACTCCCAACCTCAGAACTGTCCTTCACTGTAAGGGTTATGCTGTAGACCCTTTCCTTAATCAAGACAAATCTTCCAGCCTCCTTTAACTCCTAATCAACTTGGTCCTCAATCTGAGTGCAAGCTCCCACATGCATTCTGTGTGTTGTACAACAAAATAATTACTTTCTCCATTAAAGTTGCAGGCCAGCCTGATTCTATTTCTTGCTCTCTAATTCACAGTTGGCTGCAGGCCACATAAGTCAAAACAGCAACCGAGTCAATCTGGTAAATTCATGGCTATATAGGGAAGCCTGTAACCTGATCTCAAACTGACTTTCTCTATTCTTTTCCGACGACAATGGGAAACACATTCGAGTAGTATCCAAGTATAAATGCCAATCACAACTCATCTTTCATCTTGGAAGTAAAGGAATTGTTGAAAACGGCGTTTTTCATATGTTTTTTCCCGGGACCCACTTTTGCCAAACGCCAGACCTTCACGACCCATGTTGCCTGACCTTGGCGATCCCTGGCGGCTAACCTACATGATGTATGCCACATTCGCTTACCGTTAATGCGAAAGGGGAGCCCGCTTCGTCCTCACGACCTCACTCCAATCAGGTTCACAGGAGGAGAGGGCAATGTGCATATCGGGTGTAGATTCAGCTGGTTCCTTTATGCCATCTTCATCTTTGTGAGAACGGGAAATCCTACCTGGCACATGTGGGTCACCATGAAGGGAAATGGAAACAAAATGCTTATTTTACTCAGCACTGGATACTCCTGGGAGATGCTACTCCAGAATGCTGACAGCCTCATGAACGTTTTGTGTGTTTTTAATGTGCTGTCACAGGTCAAGTACGCAGCGTAGTCTTTCCATTTGGAGTCAGCTGTAAGTTAGTAACTGAATCTGGGGTCTCAACCTCAAAAGGAACGTTTTTCCCACCACTTCTCTTTCACAATCTGAAAATTCGCTCATTTGCCAGTACTTGCTTTCATATATCACAATTGGGCTTTGCCTCCTCATTTGCATCGGCGCAATTGACAAAACCAAACTTCAAGAAACCATCTTTATATTGTTTTGTTCCTGAGCTAAGTTTCTACTTTGTAGGTTGTTAACCTGAGGCCCTGGAGCTCTGTAGAGATCTAAAACTAGCACTGCTCTGTCCTGCCATGGACCCTCCTGAGCAGCTCTCTCCTCAGAGAAGATCCTGGCCAGTAGGTACATTACCTATTTATGTCTCTTGCCGTCTTGTTTCTGTCAGAATATGATTAATCTGCACGGTCTTCGTGCCTTGCTTGCCAGCAGCTAGAAAATGGAAGCAGCTCCCCTCTGAGATTTGGTGTCAAAGACACATACATGTAGGGCTCTTGACGTCAAGTGTAGGGCACATGACGTGCTCACTGTTGTCGCTTCTGGCTGGAAGACTACACACAGCCTCATTTCCTACTTATTTAAAAGCCAGTAGTGGCCGCCATGCTCAATAAATATGTCAGTAGCGGTCGTCGGGTGCTTCTCCCGTGGTTGGGACCACCGCGATGCATCGCTCCGCGCCCCTCCTGACACCTGCCCATGACCCACCCACAGCCCACACTTTGTAAAACCCTGGTTTAGAACACAACTGTTCACAAATTAATAACGATAACATTCTAGAACTTTGGGAGACATCGGCTGGGGTAGTTGGGTCGTTCCTCATCTCCGCAGGCCTGACCGAGGAGAAAGTGGCCTGGAAGGTCAGATATCTGTTCCAGGGTAATGGAAGTTTCTGGGAGTCGGGACAGGTGACCTCAAGTGCAGAGTGTGCTGGGTACCGAGGTGGGCTGGTCAGAAAGCTCTCCTTGCTGCTGTGGAACGGTGTGGAAGTTAAGTTAAAAAAAAGCAGAAAACAGCCCTCCAGCCATCATCTCTCACCACCACCCCAAACCCCCATACACTCCCCATGCCCCTTCCTTGCCAACCTATGCCACCTCATTCTCACACCCCATGGTCCCTCATACCCTCCATGACAATCTATTCCTGTCTACCCACCTCCATGTCTGTGCCCCCCATACCATCTATGCCAACCCAGGCCTTTCCACCCACCCCCATAGTCCTTTAGAGCCTCATGCCACCTTAGCGTCAACTCAAGCTCCTCCACCATCACCTTACACTGACCATGCCAACTTACTGAGTAGCTAGCATAGGCAGATCTCAGGACCCATGCAGAGATTAAATAAAATAAAGTTCCAAGTATGTATTGCAGATGATATAGTTTGAAGGAATGTAAAATGCAGCATATGTTTTTTTAATGGGGAATTCTTTCATAAAACAATCAGGTCTATTGCAGAGTTTATTTAAAAATAAAACTCTCCTCCAGCTGCTGATTTCTACCTGTTTTTTGGCAGCCCTTGTGTGAATCCCGACCTGGGCCCATTCCCAACTGCATGAAAATGGTGCGTGCCATGCTTGGGGGCGGGACTTGGGCATTTGGACCAGTTCTGACATTTAACCATGAGGGAGAGGCTCTCTATTGTGGCGAACACGTGGGTCGTGGTTCAACGAGGGCCTGCTTGGCATTCTCTCCACGCGTAAATAGCCCGCTGAGTAAAGCAATCCGAGATTTCTTCAGGTCACTAACAATTAAACCACCTCGCCTTACTGTCAAGCTGACTGACTCCTTTCACCTGCCTTCCATTTGAAGCTACAATCCTGAATTATAGTCATCGCAGAAACCAAAAGATCCAATCCTAAAACATAATAACCTCACAATTGTAGCAAGTGTTGCACCGGCTGTAAGTGCTTTCGGATCTCTCGAGGTCACGACAGGCTCGATAGAAATTCTTTTCCTTTTTATTCTAAGACATTAGATTTTCCCTTCGCTGCGAGGTGAATAGGAATCTGTTTGACAATGAGCACGGTGCCTTGCTGCCGAGGTGAACTGTACGTCCCTCAACATCCTGCAGTCACTGGGAGAAGCCTCTGTAATTGTGTTGGTGCATTAAGACTGGCACATAGACCTTGATTTTTCTCTAATAGCACTGTGACTCTCCAAGAAAGGAAACAATCATTCTCTGTGCTTTGCAAGGACAAGGAGATGTCTCTGGAGGTCACACTAGCAAAAGGAAAGTCCTTTCTATCATTCTTCTCTGCAAGAAGATTTGCTTTAAAATCAAAGTTGATTCCTGTCCTCAAAGCACGCCTAACACCCACCCATTCCACTTTCCCAATTCTCTCCCCGCCACATAGATTCCTGCTGGTTAAGACATCCTGTTCACCAATACACAACACTGTTCACCAATACACAGCACTGTTTACCAATACACAACACTGTTCACCAATACACAGAACTGTTCACCAATACACAACACTGTTCACCGATACACAGCACTGTTTACCAATACACAACACTGCTCACCAATACACAGCACTGTTCACCAATACACAGCACTGTTCACCAGTACACAACACTGTTCACCGATACACAGCACTGTTTACCAATACACAACACTGCTCACCAATACACAGCACTGTTCACCAATACACAGCACTGTTCACCAATACAACACTGTTCACCAATACACAGCACTGTTTACCAATACACAACACTGTTCACCGATACACAGCACTGTTTACCAATACACAACACTGCTCACCAATACACAACACTGCTTACCAATACACAACACTGCTTACCAATACACAATACTGCTTACCAATACACAACACTGCTCACCAACACACAGCGCTGTTCACTAATACACAACACTGCTTAGCAATACACAAAACTCCTTACCAACACACAACACTGCTCCCAATACACAACACTGCTCACCAATACACAACACTGCTCACCAACACACAACACTGCTCACCAATACACAACACTGCTTAGCAATACACAAACTGCTCACCAATACACAATACTGCTTACCAATACACAACACTGCTCACCAACACACAGCGCTGTTCACTAATACACAACACTGCTTAGCAATACACAAAACTCCTTACCAACACACAACACTGCTCCCAATACACAACACTGCTCACCAATACACAACACTGCTCACCAACACACAACACTGCTCACCAACACACAACACTGCTCACCAATACACAACACTGCTCACCAATACACAACACTGCTCACCAAAACACAACACTGCTCACCAACACACAACACTGCTTACCAACACACAACACTGCTCACCAATACATATTGCTTACCAATACATAACACTGCTCACCAACACACAACACTGTTCACCAATACACAACACTGCTTACCAATACGCAATAATGCTTAGCAATACACAAAACTGCTCACCAATACACAATACTGCTTATCAATACACAACACTGCTCACCAACACACAACACTGCTCACCAATACACATTGCTTACCAATACATAACACTGCTTACCAACACACAACACTGCTCACCAATATACAACACTGCTCACCAATACACAACACTGCTTACCAATACACAACACTGCTTAGCAATACACAAAACTGCTCACCAATACACAATACTGCTTACCAATACACAACACTGCTCACCAACACACAACACTGTTCACCAATACACAACACTGCTTACCAATACACAATACTGCTTAGCAATACACAAAACTGCTCACCAATACACAATACTGCTTACCAATATACAACACTTCTCACCAACACACAACACTGTTCACCAATACACAACACAGCTTACCAATACACAACACTGCTTAGCAATACACAAAACTGCTCACCAATACACAACACTGCTCCCAATACACAACACTGCTCACCAATACACAACACTGCTCACCAATGCACAACACTGCTCACCAATGCACAACACTGCGTACCAACACACAACACTGCTCACCAATACACATTGCTTACCAATACATAACACTGCTTACCAACACACAACACTGCTCACCAATATACAACACTGCTCAGCAATACACAACACTGCTCAGCAATACACAACACTGCTTAGCAATACACTTTGCTTACCAATACATAACACTGCTTACCAACACACAACACTGCTTACCACTATACAACACTGCTCACCAATACACAACACTGCTTACCAATACACAACACTGCTTAGCAATACTCAAAACTGCTCACCAATACACAACACTGCTCCCAATACACAACACTGTTCACCAATACACAACACTGCTTACCAATACACAACACTGCTTAGCAATACACAAAACTCCTTACCAACACACAACACTGCTCCCAATACACAACACTGCTCACCAATACACAACACTGCTCACCAACACACAACACTGCTCACCAATACACAACACTGCTTAGCAATACACAAACTGCTCACCAATACACAATACTGCTTACCAATACACAACACTGCTCACCAACACACAGCGCTGTTCACTAATACACAACACTGCTTAGCAATACACAAAACTCCTTACCAACACACAACACTGCTCCCAATACACAACACTGCTCACCAATACACAACACTGCTCACCAACACACAACACTGCTCACCAACACACAACACTGCTCACCAATACACAACACTGCTCACCAATACACAACACTGCTCACCAAAACACAACACTGCTCACCAACACACAACACTGCTTACCAACACACAACACTGCTCACCAATACATATTGCTTACCAATACATAACACTGCTCACCAACACACAACACTGTTCACCAATACACAACACTGCTTACCAATACGCAATAATGCTTAGCAATACACAAAACTGCTCACCAATACACAATACTGCTTATCAATACACAACACTGCTCACCAACACACAACACTGCTCACCAATACACATTGCTTACCAATACATAACACTGCTTACCAACACACAACACTGCTCACCAATATACAACACTGCTCACCAATACACAACACTGCTTACCAATACACAACACTGCTTAGCAATACACAAAACTGCTCACCAATACACAATACTGCTTACCAATACACAACACTGCTCACCAACACACAACACTGTTCACCAATACACAACACTGCTTACCAATACACAATACTGCTTAGCAATACACAAAACTGCTCACCAATACACAATACTGCTTACCAATATACAACACTTCTCACCAACACACAACACTGTTCACCAATACACAACACAGCTTACCAATACACAACACTGCTTAGCAATACACAAAACTGCTCACCAATACACAACACTGCTCCCAATACACAACACTGCTCACCAATACACAACACTGCTCACCAATGCACAACACTGCTCACCAATGCACAACACTGCGTACCAACACACAACACTGCTCACCAATACACATTGCTTACCAATACATAACACTGCTTACCAACACACAACACTGCTCACCAATATACAACACTGCTCAGCAATACACAACACTGCTCAGCAATACACAACACTGCTTAGCAATACACTTT
Source organism: Scyliorhinus torazame (assembly GCF_047496885.1). Lineage (NCBI taxonomy): Eukaryota > Metazoa > Chordata > Chondrichthyes > Carcharhiniformes > Scyliorhinidae > Scyliorhinus > Scyliorhinus torazame. The sequence goes on from NC_092719.1 coordinate 212,721,870, forward strand.
GCTTACCAATACATAACACTGCTTACCAACACACAACACTGCTTACCACTATACAACACTGCTCACCAATACACAACACTGCTTACCAATACACAACACTGCTTAGCAATACTCAAAACTGCTCACCAATACACAACACTGCTCCCAATACACAACACTGTTCACCAATACACAACACTGCTTACCAATACACAATACTGCTTAGCAATACACAAAACTGCTCACCAATACACAATACTGCTTACCAATATACAACACTTCTCACCAACACACAACACTGTTCACCAATACACAACACAGCTTACCAATACACAACACTGCTTAGCAATACACAAAACTGCTCACCAATACACAACACTGCTCCCAATACACAACACTGCTCACCAATACACAACACTGCTCACCAATGCACAACACTGCTCACCAATGCACAACACTGCATACCAACACACAACACTGCTCACCAATACACATTGCTTACCAATACATAACACTGCTTAGCAACACACAACACTGCTCACCAATATACAACACTGCTCACCAATACACAACACTGCTCAGCAATACACAACACTGCTTAGCAATACACATTGCTTACCAATGCATAACACTGCTTACCAACACACAACACTGCTTACCACTATACAACACTGCTCACCAATACACAACACTGCTTACCAATACACAACACTGCTTAGCAATACTCAAAACTGCTCACCAATACACAATACTGCTTACCAATACACAACACTGCTCACCAACACAAAACACTGTTCACCAATACACAACACTGCTTACCAATACACAATACTGCTTAGCAATACACAAAACTGCTCACCAATGCACAATACTGCTTACCAATATACAACACTGCTCACCAACACACAACACTGCTCACCAATATACAACACTGCTCACCAATACACAACACTGCTTACCAATACACAACACTGCTAAGCAATACACAAAACTGCTCACCAATACACAACACTGCTCCCAATACACAACACTGCTCACCAATACACAACACTGCTCACCAACACACAACACTGCTCACCAATACACTTTGCTTACCAATACATAACACTGCTTACCAACACACAACACTGCTCACCAATACACAACACTGCACACCAATACGCAACACTGTACACCAATACGCACCACTGCACATCAATACACAACACTGCTCACCAATACACAACACTGCTCACCAACACACAATACTGCTCACCAATACACAACACTGCTTACCAATACACAACACTGCTCACCAGTACACAACACTGTTCACCAATACAAAACACTGCTCACCAATACACAACACTGCTCACCAATACACACCACTGCTCACCAGTGCACAACACTGCTCACCAATGCACAACACTGCATACCAACACACAACACTGCTCACCAATACACATTGCTTACCAATACATAACACTGCTTAGCAACACACAACACTGCTCACCAATATACAACACTGCTCAGCAATACACAACACTGCTCAGCAATACACAACACTGCTTAGCAATACACATTGCTTACCAATACATAACACTGCTTACCAACACACAACACTGCTTACCACTATACAACACTGCTCACCAATACACAACACTGCTTACCAATACACAACACTGCTTAGCAATACTCAAAACTGCTCACCAATACCCAATACTGCTTACCAATACACAACACTGCTCACCAACACAAAACACTGTTCGCCAATACACAACACTGCTTACCAATACACAATACTGCTTAGCAATACACAAAACTGCTCACCAATGCACAATACTGCTTACCAATATACAACACTGCTCACCAACACACAACACTGCTCACCAATATACAACACTGCTCACCAATATACAACACTGCTTACCAATACACAACACTGCTAAGCAATACACAAAACTGCTCACCAATACACAACACTGCTCCCAATACACAACACTGCTCACCAATACACAACACTGCTCACCAACACACAACACTGCTCACCAATACACTTTGCTTACCAATACATAACACTGCTTACCAACACACAACACTGCTCACCAATACACAACACTGCACACCAATACGCAACACTGTACACCAATACGCACCACTGCACATCAATACACAACACTGCTCACCAATACACAACACTGCTCACCAACACACAATACTGCTCACCAATACACAACACTGCTTACCAATACACAACACTGCTCACCAGTACACAACACTGTTCACCAATACAAAACACTGCTCACCAATACACAACACTGCTCACCAATACACAACACTGCTCACCAGTACACAACACTGCTCACTGATACACAACACAACTCACCACTATACAACATTCCATTCTTAAGTGTGAGCACCACTCGTGAATTTGAGATGTTTCGTGATGGATTGACCCGGAAGAGTATAATGTCCTGAACTGTTTTGACAAGGATGAGTGCAGGACAAAGGGGCCCTGTTGCAACTCTCTGCCTCAGAAGGCGGTGGAGGCGAAGTGGGTGTCACTGAATATTTTTAAGCGGGGGTAGATAGATTCCCACGGGAACCAAAGGTTATTGGGGGGGTGGTTAGATGGGAGTGTGGAAGTCAGTGCAAACAAATCAGCCATGATCTTATTGAATGTTGGAGCAGGCTTGAGGGGCCGAATGGCCTACTCCTGCTCCTATTTCGTATGTTTATACATTTGAATGTAACCTGCAATTTTCCGGGTCCATCACCGGCAGCTCAGAATATTTGGATTGCAATCCCGAGTATGGAATCAAGGTGCTTGAAACAATAAAAGGATTGGATAAGTCGCTAAAACGGATCTATTTACTCCTGAAAGTTGATCCAGAACAAGATAGCTTAATGTTTAAGTAAGAACTCAGCCTGTAAGGAGAGAAATCCAGCAGCATGGGCTCGATTCTCCCAACGGGAGTCTAAGTGCCGACGCCGGAGTGAAAACCGGAGTGTTTCACTCCGGCGTCGGGGGCCGCTCCCAGCCCCCTATTCTCCCACCCCCGGGGGGCTAGGAGTGGCGCCCCGTCATTTACGCGCGCTGGGCCATGTCGCCGCGTAAAAAGCGGTGCCACCTAAATGACACGGCCGGCGGCGCGTAAATGACGTCACCCGCGTATGCGCGGTTGCCGTCTTCCCCGAGGCCGCCCCGCAAGAAGATGGCGGATGGATCTTGCGTGGTGGCGGAGGAAAGGAGGTCCTCCTTTAGAGAGGCTGGCCCGCTGATCGGTGGGCACCAATCGCGGGCCAGACCCCATTGGAGGCCCCCCCCCCGGTGCAGGACCCCCCCCCCCCCCCCACAGGCCGCCCCCCCAGCGTTCCCGCGCAGTGGGGCGGCCGCTCGGCCCATCCAGGCCGGAGAATCGCCGCTCGCCTTTTGCAAACAGCGAGCGGCGATTCTCCCAGCGGCCAGCCGTGATTCTCGCCGCGCTGGTTTGGGGGGCGGGGGGGAGAATCGCGTGCGGGTGTCGGGACGGCGTGGCGGGACTCGCGCGGTGCCCCGGCGATTCTCCCACCCGGCGTGGGGGGGGAAGAATTCCGCCCCATTTCTTCCAAATAAAGGGGAGCCCAAATTTGTAAGTCATTCCCACGAAAGGGCGTGGATGCTGGCAGCTCATTGGTTGGATTTCTGTTGGACTAAGGATTTTGGGAGATATGAAGCTAAAGTAGGAAAGTGGTGTGAAGTATGGATCAGCGACAGTCTAACTAAATGGCAGAACAGGCTCAAGGGGCTGAATGGCCTATTAATGTCGCAAATTCCACAGATTCACCACTCTCTGGGTGAAGAAATTTCTCCTCAGCTCAGTCCAAAGAGGTTTACCCCTTATCCTCAAACCACGACCCCTAGATCTGGACTCCCCCCACCATCGGGAACATTCTTTCTGAATCCACCCTGTCTAATCCTGTTAGAATTTTCTAAGTTGCTGAGATCCCCTTTCACTCTTCTAAACTCCAATTCTGACCAATTTAGTCTCTCCTCAAGTTTTAGTCCCACCATCCTAAAGGTAAACCTTCGCTGCACTCCCTCCATAGCAAGAACATCCTTCCGCAGATCAGGACACCAAAACTGCGCACAATACTCCAGGTGTGGCCACACCAATGCCCTATACAATTGCAGTAAAACATCCCTATTCCTGTATTCAAATCCTCTCGGTGTGAAGGCCAACATACCATTTTCCTTCTTTACTGCCTGCTGTGCACTTTAAGGATCAGGGGCGAAATCCTCCGGTATCGGCGCAATGTCTGCCGACCGGCGCCAAAAACGGCGCAAATCAGTCGGGCATCGCGCCGCCCCAAAGGTGCGGAATCCTCCAACCTTGAGGGGCTAGGCCCGCGCCAGACTAATTTCCGCCCCGCCAGCTGCCGGAAAAGGCCTTTGGTGCCCCGCCAGCTGCCGCGTAAATGACATCTCCGGGTGGCGCATGCACGGGAGCGTCAGCGGCCGCTCACGGCATCCCCGCGCATGCGCAGTGGAGGGAGTCTCTTCCGCCTCCGCCATGGTGGAGACCGTGGCGAAGACGGAAGGAAAAGAGTGCCCCCACGGCAGAGGCCTGCCTGCGGATCGGTGGGCCCCGATCGCGGGCCAGGCCACCGTGGGGGCACCCCCCCGGGGCCAGATCGCCCCCCAGGACCCCGGAGCCCGCTCGCGCCGCCTTGTCCCGCCGGTAAGGTAGGTGGTTCAATCCTCGCCGGCGGGACAGGCATTCTAGCAGCGGGACTTCGGCCCATCCGGGCCGGAGAATCGCGGGGGGGGGGGGGGGGCGGGGGGCCGGCGGGGGGTCGGAGAATCTCGCCCCAGGTCACTGTTGCTGCTGGGGTGGGGGTGGGGGGTTTGTTATATGCTATTTTTTCTTTGAGAGGTTGTTATAGTTATTGGTAGGAGCTTTCTTCTACAGTATGCACATGTTTTACTATTGTTTGAATTTGTATAAAATGTTAAAAGTTCAATAAAAATATTATCAAAAAAATGAATCCGATGGAATATTTTTTAAGAGGTGGCTTCAGCAGTGGGCAGGGAATGTCTGTGGACCTTTTATAAATAAGGGCATCCTAAACGCATTTGACTAGATCCCTCATAAGAGACTGTGAGCTAATGTTGAAGCTCTTAGAATTGAAGTCCAATTATTGAATTGTGAGACAGGAAACCGGGTGAATGGACATGCTAAACGGCAGGATGTGGTGTCCAGTAGGATCTGTGTTGGGGCCTCAACAATTCGCCACATTTATGAATGGCTGAGACGATGGGAAAGGAGAAAGTCCAAGTGTGCCGATGACACAAAGATAGGCAGAAAGTTCCAAAGAGATAGTAAATAGTGGATGGGCAAAAACTGCAGCAAATGATTTTCAATGCAGGAGATCATCCACTTTGTCTGAAAACTTGAGAACAAGGTTAAGCAGTGAGGAGCAATTACACAAATTAAGTGAAACAAACTCCTGGAGTTTAGAAGGTTAAGGGACAATATGGTCAACATTTTCAAGATATGAAGTCGAACAAATCGGATAAATGGAGAAAAGCTACTTCTGATTTAGATTTAGGACTGAGCTTAGGAGGAAGTTCTTCACCCAAAGGGTTGTGAATCTATGGAATTCCTTGCCCAGTGAAGCAGTAGAGGCTCCTTCATTAAATGTTTTTAAGATAAAGATAGATAGTTTTTTGAAGAATAAAGGGATTAAGGGTTATGGTGTTCGGGCCGGAAAGTGGAGCTGAGTCCACAAAAGATCAGCCATGATCGCATTGAATGGTGGAGCAGGCTCGAGGGGCCAGATGGCCTATTCCTGCTCCTAGTTCTTATGTTCTTATGTTTAAAAAAAACTGAAAAGTGACATCGCAGGACAGCTGTGACCTGATTGGCTGGTACGGAATCTGCACTAAATTTTAAAATTAAACATTGTTAAACTAACTGAACATAATTAATTAATTACTTAATCATAATTTAGAGGGGTTTCTAAGCCAGAGACTGGAGAATACTGTATTTAGCATTTACATTTATAGTATAAATCTAGTTAACAGTAACTTTAAAAAATTTATTTTCTATTTTATTAATTAGTTAACGCAATGTCAGTTAGAGGGGTGCAATGCTCTGACTGTGAGATGTGGCGGGTCCGGGAGGCTTCCAGCGTCCCGGATGGCTTCATCTGCAGAAAGTGCACCCAACTGGAGCTCCTCACAGACCGCATGGTTCGGTTCGATTAGCAGTAGGATGCACTTGGGAGCATGCAGGTGGCGGAAAGCGTCATAGATAGCAGTTATATAAATGTGGTCACACCCAAGGTGCAGGCAGAGAGATGGGTGACCACCAGAAAGGGCAGGCAGTCAGTGCAGGAATCCCCTGTGGTTGTCCCCCTCTCGAACAAGTATACCATTTTGGATACTGTTGGAGGGAATAGCTGATCAGGGGAAAACAGCAGCAGCCAGAGCAGTGGCACCACGGCTGGCTCTGATGTTCAGCAGGGAGGATCAAAGCACAGAAGAGCAATAATCATAGGGGACTCTATAGTCAGGGGCACAGATAGGCGCTTCTGTGGACGTGAAAGAGACTCCAGGATGGTATGTTGCCTCCCTGGTGCCAGGGTCCAGAATGTCTCAGAACAGGTAGAGGGCATCCTGAAGGGGGAGGGCAAACAGGCAGAGGTCGTTGTACATATTGGTACTAACAACATAGGCAGGAAACGGGATGAGGTCCTGCAGCAGGAGTTCAGGGAGCTAGGCAGAAAGTAAAAAAACAGGACCTCAAGGGTTGTAATCTCGGGATTACTCCCTGTGCCACATGCCAGTGAGGCTAGAAATAGGAAGATAGAGCAGCTAAACACGTAGCTAAACAGCTAGTTTAGGAGGGTGGGTTTCAGTTATCTGGACCACTGGGAGCTCTTCCGGGGCAGGTGTGACCTGTATAAGAAGGACGGGTTGCATCTAAACTGGAGAGGCACAAATATCCTCACCGCGAGGTTTGCTAGTGTCACATGGGAGGGTTTAAACTAGTATGGCAGGGGGGTGGGCACCGGACCAATAGGTCAGGAGATGAAAAAATTGAAGGAGAACGAGGGAATAGGGCCACTATGGCTCTGAGGAAGAGCAGACAGGGGGATGTTGCTGAAAACAGCGGGTCTGGTGGCCTGAAGTGCATATGTTTTAATGCAAGAAGTATTACGGGTAAGGCAGATGAACTGAGAGCTTGGATTCGAACTTGGAACTATGATGTTGTTGCCATTACAGAGACCTGGTTGAGGGAAAGACAGGATTGGCAGCTAAACATTCCAGTATTTAGATGTTTCAGGCGGGATAGAGGGGGATGTAAAAGGGGTGGCGGAGTTGCGCTACTGGTTAGGAAGAATATCGCAGCTGTGCTACGGGAGGACACCTCAGAGGGCAGCGAGGCTATATGGGTAGAGATCAGGAATAAGAAGGGTGCAATCACAATGTTGGGGGTTTACTGCAGGCCTCCCAACAGCCAGCGGGAGATAGAGGAGCAGATAGGTAGACAGATTTTGGAAAAGAGTAAAAGCAACAGGGTTGTTGTGATGGGAGGCTTTAACTTCCCCAATATTGACTGGAACTCACTTAGTGCTCGTGGCTTAGACGGGGCAGAGTTTGTAAGGAGCATCCAGGAGGGCTTCTTATAACAATATGTAGATAGTCCAACTAAGGAGGGGGCTATACTGGACCTGGTATTGGGGAATGAGCCCAGCCAGGTGGCAGAAGTTTCAGTAGGGGAGCATTTCAGGAACAGTGACCACAATTCAGTAAGTTTTAAAGTGTTGGTGGACAAGGATAAGAGTGGACCTAGGGTGAATGTGCTAAATTGGGGGAAGGCTAATTATAACTATATTAGGCAGGAACTGAAGAACCTAGATTGGGGGCGAATGTTTGAGGGTAAATCAACATCTGACATGTGGGAGATTTTCAAATGTCTGTTGAAAGGAACAAAGAACAAAGAAATGTACAGCACAGGAACAGGCCCTTCGGCCCTCCAAGCCCGTGCCGACCATGCTGCCCGACTAAACTACAATCTTCTACACTTCCTGGGTCCGTATCCCTCTATTCCCATCCTATTCATGTATTTGTCAAGATGCCCCTTAAATGTCACTATCGTCCCTGCTTCCACCACCTCCTCCGGTAGCGAGTTCCAGGCACCCACAACCCTCTGCGTAAAAAACTTGCCTCGTACATCTACTCTAAACCTTGCCCCTCTCACCTTAAACCTATGCCCCCTAGTAATTGACCCCTCTACCCTGGGGAAAAGCCTCTGACTATCCACTCTGTCTATGCCCCTCATAATTTTGTATACCTCTATCAGAACTCCCCTCAACCTCCTTCGTTCCAGTGAGAACAAACCGAGTTTATTCAACCGCTCCTCATAGCTAATGCCCTCCATACCAGGCAACATTCTGGTAAATCTCTTCTGCACCCTCTCTAAAGCCTCCACATCCTTCTGGTAGTGTGGCGACCAGAATTGAACACTATACTCCAAGTGTGGCCTAACTAAGGTTCTATACAGCTGCAACATGACTTGCCAATTCTTATACTCAATGCCCCGGCCAATGAAGGCAAGCATGCCGTATGCCTTCTTGACTACCTTCTCCACCTGTGTTGCCCCTTTCAATGACCTGTGGACCTGTACTCCTAGATCTCTTTGATTTTCAATACTCTTGAGGGTTCTACCATTCACTGTATATTCCCTACCTGCATTAGACCTTCCAAAATGCATTACCTCATATTTGTCCGGATTAAACTCCATCTGCCATCTCTCCGCCCAAGTCTCCAAACAATCTAAATCCTGCTGTATCCTCCGACAGTCCTCATCGCTATCCGCAATTCCACCAACCTTTGTGTCGTCTGCAAACTTACTAATCAGACCAGTTACATTTTCCTCCAAATCATTTATATATACTACAAAGAGCAAAGGTCCCAGCACTGATCCCACTGGAACACCACTGGTCACAGCCCGCCAATGAGAAAAGCATCCTTCCATTGCTACTCTCTGCCTTCTATGGCCTAGCCAGTTCTGTATCCACCTTGCCAGCTCACCCCTGATCCCGTGTGACTTCACCTTTTGTACTAGTCTACCATGAGGGACCTTGTCAAAGGCCTTACTGAAGTCCATATAGATAACATCCACTGCCCTACCTGCATCAATCATCTTAGTGACCTCCTCGAAAAACTCTATCAAGTTAGTGAGACACGACCTCCCCTTCACAAAACCGTGCTGCCTCTCACTAATACATCCATTTGCTTCCAAATGGGAGTAGATCCTGTCTCGAAGAATTCTCTCCAGTAATTTCCCTACCACTGAAGTAAGGCTCACCGGCCTGTAGTTCCCGGGATTATCCTTGCTACCCTTCTTAAACAGAGGAACAACATTGGCTATTCTCCAGTCCTCCGGGACATCCCCTGAAGACAGCGAGGATCCAAAGATTTCTGTCAAGGCCTCAGCAATTTCCTCTCCAGCCTCCTTCAGTATTCTGGAATTCAGGACCGACGTGTTTCTGTGAGGAAGGAGGATAAATGTGGCAAATTTCGGCAACCTTGGATAACGAGAGCTATTGTAGGTCTCGCCAAAAAGAAAAAGGAGGCATTTGTCAGGGCTAGAAAGCTGGGAACAGAAGTCTGTGTGGAATATAAGGAAAGTAGGAGGAACCTTAAGAAAGGAATCAGGGGGCTAAAAGGGGTCACGAAAAGTCATTGGCAAATAGGGTTAAGGAAAAGCCCAAGGCTTTTTACACGTACATAAAAAGCAAGAGGGTAGCCAGGGAAAGGGTTGGTCCACTGAAAGACAGGGGAGGGAATCTATGTGTGAAGCCAGAGGAAATGGGCGAGGTACTAAATGAATACTTTGCATCAGTATTCACCAAAAAGAAGGAATTGGTGAATGTTGAGTCTGGAGGAGGGTGTGTAGACAGCCTGGGTCACATTGAGATCCCAAAAGACGAGGGGCGAAATTCTCCGTTATCGGCGGAAAGTCCGCCGATCGGCGCAAAAAACGACGTAAATCCGACTTGCGTCACGTCGGAAAAATGGATCGAAAGTCTCCGGCCCGAAATGGGCTAGCAGCGACGTAACGGGATCCGCGCTTGCGCAGTGGTTCACGCCGTGCAGCGTCATACGCGCCGCACGGCGTGGCAGCTCATAAGGCCGCGCTGCTCCCCTCCACCCGACCGGAACACCCGACTGCAACACCCGACTGGATGGCTGGCCGCCGCTCAGCCCCGAGGTTCGAGTCACGCGATGTGGAGGCGCTCCTGGACGCGGTGGAGCAGAGGAGGGACGCCCTGTATCCCGGGCACGGCCGCAGAGTTGCCCCACGCCACAGCCGGCGTCTGTGGAGGGAGGTGGCAGGGGCCGTCACCGCTGTGGCCCTGACACCACGGACAGGCACCCAGTGCCACAAGAAGGTGAACGACCTCGTCAGAGCAGGCGGGGTGAGCCTCCCCCATATCCCCCCTCCCCCATATCCCCCCTCCCCCATATCCCCATATCCCCCCCTCCCCCATATCCCCCCTCCCCCATATCCCCCCTCCCCCATATCCCCCTCCCCCATATCCCCCCCTCCCCCATATCCCCAAGTGAATCCAGCCCTAACCTTAACCTCTGCAATGCACGCCCAACCGATGGCGTGCATTCATATACCTGCCTAACAGTGTTGCCTTTTACCCCTGCCAACCCCCCCCCCCACAGGAGAAGCGCGCACACAACAATAGGGAGCATGTGAGGACTGGAGGAGGGCCCGCTGATGAGAGGCCACTGACCGAACACCAGGAAAGGGCCCTGGAACTGGCTGGCGGACCTGACGACCGGGAGGTTGCTGATGCAGAGGTCGGGGGCGTACTAGCAAGTGAGCCACCGACAGCCCGTCCCCATATCCCCCCTCCCCTATATCCCCCTCCCCCATATCACCTGATCACTGCCTGATGTCTAACCATGCATGCTTCATTGTGTATCGCAGGACCAAACGTCCAGGCACCCATCCCCGCAGATGCAGACCGCCCGCAGGATGCCCCTCGGAGGCCACGGGACACGGAGAGACACGGACCCTCCAGCATGCGACGCCCGCAGGATGCCCCTCGCACACCACGGGACACGGAGAGACACGGACCCTCCAGCATGCGACGCCCGCAGGATGCCCCTCGGAGGCCACGGGAGACGGAGAGACCTGGAGCAACAGGGAGACGACACCCCCGTCACGTGCGGGAGCGACCACCCAGCGACGAGGGGGGCAGCCACAGGCCCCCGTCACATCCGAGCCAGGACAGCACTACCCAGGACACCACTACCCGGGACACCACTACCCGGGACACCACTACCCAGGACACCACTACCCAGGACACCACTACCCGGGACACCACTACCCGGGACAGCACTGCCCAGGACACCCCTACCCGGGACAGCACTACCCAGGAAGACGAAATACCGTACAGTGACTCAGAGTGGATGGGTGGAGACGAACCCCCACCCCAAAGTGCCATGGACTCAGAGTGGGACGAAGAGCACGACACAACGCCACTGCTGTCACCAACACCCTCCACCATCGCAGAAACACTCACCTCGGCTGGGCACTTTAGTGATGAGGCGTCTGGTACACTCACTGGTGCGCACAACACAGCCGTCACGGTACAGCAGGTGGAGGTAGGAGCAGCAGAGGGGCCGGGCAGTCGGAGGGCAGCCCAGCCCAAGCGAACATCTGCCGCCCAGATGGATCCCGGGTTCCTGGAGTTACCACACCCACACATAGATCCGATGCAACCACCGACCCGGAGACGAGCGAAGAGGGTGACGGCCGGCTTGCGGCGGCTACAGTCGCAGGTGGAGGAGTCCACCCGCGTCCAGGAGCTGGGAGTGGTGCCGGTCATGCGTGCCACCCAGGCCGACACCGCACGGCTGGCGTCCGCGGTGGAGGCAATGGGTGCAACGGTGTCAGACATGGGGAACGGTTTGCGAGGCCTGGGGCTTTCCGTACAGGCGGCGTCTGTGGCCCAGGACATGGCTGCCCTCTCACAGGAGGCCATGAGCCAGTGCTAGCGCCAGATGGCACAGGCGCTCAAAACCATAGCCCAGTCTCAGCAGGCCATAGCCCAGTCTCTGCAGGCCATGGCCCAGTCTCTGCAGGCCATCGCTGAGGGCATCGGCGCCAGTGGCCATGTGCGAGCCGGCGTCGCACTGTCACAGACAGGGTTTGCCAACCCCCTGGGCTCCATGGCTGCAAACCTGCAGACCCCTGTCGATACCAGCACGGGCCTCCAGGACTGGCAGCGCCAGATGTCGGGGGGGCGTCGGATGGCCAGTCCTTTCGCATCCCCCACCCATGTAGAGGCCTGGGGGCCATTGGGCACCCCGAGCGAGGAGGAGGTGGTGTGGTCCGTCCCGGCTCCCCCTGTAGGGGAGGTCCCGGTACACCGCGACACCTCGGACTCCCCCCCTTCCGTCCCAGGTGCATCAGGTGGGCAACGGGCAGGACAGGCTGGCAGCTCGCCATCCCAGTCGCCCGGGCCGCAGCCTGGCCCATCTAGGCCAGGACGCCCCAGGAAACAGCCGCCAAAGGGATCCAGTGTCAGAGGGCAGGAATCACAGGAGTCCACCTCCAGTTCTGCTGTACCATCTGGGGAACCACGTAGACGTAGTCAAAGGGCCCGTAAGGCCAAACAATTAGACACTGAGTAAGTTGGCACGGGTGCAGGGCACAGATGAGTTTTAGGGGCTAGGGCACGTGCATGATCTCGTTTGGTTATTAAAGTCAATGTTACACCTGCAGAAGCTGCCTTTGTGCTCTGTCCAAAGCGTGCCGGGGTGTCATGTACGTTGAGCGCAAGTGTGTGTGTGAGGGGTGGTCTTACCTCAGCCCCAGGTGAGTCTGCCCCCTTCTCCCTGGGCCGCCATCAACATCCCCCGGGCAGAGGACGGGACTGTGCGCTGCAGTGTCACAGCCGCATGCAGGGATGGTCCGGGTGGATGGTGGTACTGTGGCCATGGGTCAGACATAGTCCAACGATGTGGAGCCAGGAGCTCACCGCAGGGCGGGTTGTCATCATCCTCCATGGCCTGCAATAGACACGCGTCCACCCGCAACTGTGTGAGCCTGGCCCGTTGTGCCGCAGGTGGATCGGCAATGGGGGGGGGTGGTGTGCATGCGGGTGGGGTGGGTGGGATTGGGGAGGGGGGTGAGGGTGCTGGGTGGGTGGATGGGTGGGGGGTGTGGGTGGTTCGCTGTTGCCATGGTGTGCGGTCTGTGGCCATACTACCCGATTCCCACACCCATCTAGTCAGTGAAGCGGGCGGCTATCAGTCTGTCCCGTGCCCGCTGGGCCAGCCGGTAACGGTGGACAGCCACCCGCCTGTGTCTACCCCGTCTGCCCTGACCCTTACCCCCATCCCCCTCATCTGGGGAGGACTGCGCCTCTTCCTGCTGCTCCTCCACTCCGCCCTCCTCTGCCTGCGGCACATCGCCCCTCTGCTGGGCTATGTTGTGCAGGACGCAGCACACCACAATGATGCGGCCGACCCTATCTGACCGATACTGGAGGGCGCCCCCAGAGAGGTCCAGGCACCTGAAACGCATCTTCAGCACGCCAAAGCGCCTCTCTATCACTCCCCTTGTCGCTACATGGGCATCATTGTAGCGGTTCTCCGCCTCATTGCGTGGCCTCCGTATAGGCATCATCAGCCACGATCGCAATGGGTAGCCCCTGTCGCCCAGCAACCAGCCCCTCAGCCGGGGATGGCGTCCCTCGTACATGCCGGGGATGGATGACCGCGACAACACGTATGAGTCGTGTACACTACCTGGATAACGGGCGCAGACGTGCAGGATCATCATACGGTGGTCGCAGACCACCTGTATGTTCATCGAATAGGTCCCCTTCCTATTGGTGAACACGGCCCTGTTATCTGAAGGTGGCCGCACGGCGACGTGCATCCCATAAATCGCGCCCTGGACCATGGGGAACCCGGCCACGGCAGAGAAGCCCACGACCTGGGCATCTTGGCTGGCCCGGTCCACGGGGAAGCGGATGTAGCGGTGCGCCATGGCATATAGGACATCTGTCACTGCCCGGATGCACCGATGCACCGATGTCTGCGATATGCCGGACAGGTCCCCACTCGGTGCCTGGAATGACCCCGTTGCATAAAGGTTCAGGGCCACCGTAACCTTGACGGACACGGGGAGAGGGTGTCCCCCACCAGTGCCACGCGGTGACAGGTGTGCCAGCAGGTGGCAGATGTGTGCCACGGTTTCCCGCCTCATCCGGAGTCTCCTCCTGCATTCCCGGTCCGTGAGGTCCTGGTATGACTGCCGGGGCCGGTATACACGGGGCGCCCTCGGGTGCATCCGTTGCCGTGGGGCCGCGACGTCCTCCTCCCCCTCCTCGTCCTGTCGGTCAGGTGTTCCTCCAGCCTGGGCAGCTGCCGCCTGTCCCTCTGCGGCAGCCTGCGCCGCCTCTCTGGCACGCTCCTCCTCCTCCTCCTCCTCATCCAGGGCAACATAGACATTAGCGGCTGCCGCCATGGCGGCCAACATCGCTGGATGATCGGAAAAGATGACGGCCTGGTGGGGGGGGGGGGGGGAACGACGACATGTCATCATTGCCCATATCCCCTCCTCCCCCCAGCCAGGTGGCATGGACCGCATGGGTCCAACTGTTGGAGGCTGGCACCTGGCCAGGTGGACCAACTCACTTGCCCTCGCATCCCCCTCCCCGGCACGGACCCCAACCTCCTCCCCGGCACGGACCCCCCATCCCCCTTCCCGGCACGAACCCCCCCCCCCCAACCTCCACCCCGGCACGGACCCCAACCTCCTCCCCGGCATGGACCCCCCATCCCCCTCCCCGGCACCGACCCCCCCCCAACCTCCACCCCGGCACGGACCCCATCGCCCTCCCCGGCACGGACCCCCCCCCCCCCAACCTCCACCCCGGCACAGACCCCAACCTCCTCCCCGGCACGGACCCCCCATCCCCCTCCCCGACACGGACCCCCCCCCAACCTCCACCCCGGCACGGACCCCAACCTCCTCCCCGGCACGGACCCCCCATCCCCCTCCCCGGCACAGACCCCCCCCCCAACCTCCACCCCGGCACGGACCCCCCATCCCCCTCCCCGGCACGGACCCCCCCCCCAACCTCCACCCCGGCACGGACCCCCCATCCCCCTCCCCGGCACGGACCCCCCCCCCCATCCCCCTCCCCGGCACGGACCCCCCCCCAACCTCCACCCCGGCACGGACCCCAACCTCCTCCCCGGCACGGACCCCCCATCCCCCTCCCCGGCACGGACCCCCCCCCCAACCTCCACCCCGGCACAGACCCCATCCCCCTCCCCGGCACGGACCCCCCTCCCGGCACTCCCCCGGAGCCCAGCCCACTCTAACCACCCCCCCCCCCCGCCGCGCACACACACACACAACCCGAGACACACCTCTCCTCGCGCATTCAGACTGCGGCCACGCCATCGCCTGCCCCGAGCCAACCCCCCAGGCCGTCACTCACCTCCACGCTGGTCGGCGTGAGCCTGGAGCACAGGGTCACGCCGATGAAAAGGAGGTTTAATTTACGTCGACGTGAACGGTCATCACGTCGACGGGACTTCGGCCCATCCGGAAGGGATAATATCAGCAGGCCGAAAATCGGCTGCCTTGCGCAGACCAGTGCCATTCTCCGACGGCAGCGGCGACATTAACGCCCCGCCGACTTTTCTCCCTTCGGAGACTTCGGCAACCGGCGGGGGCGGGATTCACGGCGGCCAACGGCCATTCTCCGACCCTCTGGGGGGTCGGAGAATGACGCCCGAGGTGTTGGGCGTCTTGAAAAATATTAAGGTGGATAAGTCCCCAGGGCCTGATGGGATCTATCCCAGAATACTGAAGGAGGCTAGAGAGGAAATTGCTGAGGCCTTGTCAGAAATCTTTGGATCCTCACTGTCATCAGATGATGTTCCGGAGGACTGGAGAATAGCCACTTTGTTTAAGAAGGGTAGCAAGGATAATCCAGGGAACTACAGGCTGATGAGCCTTACGTCAGTAGTAGGGAAATTACTGGAGAGAATTCTTCGAGCCAAATCTTCTCTCCCATTTGGAAGCAAGTGGATGTATTAGCGAGAGGCAGCACGGTTTTGTGAAGGGGAGGTTGTGTCTCACTAACTTGATAGAGTTTTTTGAGGAGGTCACAAAGATAATCGATGCAGGTAGGGCAGTGGATGTTGTCTATATGGACTTCAGTAAGGCCTTTGACAAGGTCCGTCATGGCAGACTAGTACAAAAGGTGAAGTCACACGGGATCAGAGGTGAGCTGGCAAGATGCTTACAGAACTGGCTAGGTCATAGAAGGCAGAGAGTAGCAATGGAAGGGTGCTTTTCTGATTGGAGGGCTGTGACTAGTGGTGTTCCGCAGGGATCAGTGCTGGGAACTTTGCTGTTCATAGTATACATAAATGATTTGGTGGAAAATGTAACTGGTCTGATCAATAAGTTTGCGGATGACACAAAGGTTGGTGGAATGGCAGACAGCGATGAGGACTGTCAGAGGATACAGCAGGATTTAGATCGTTTGGAGACTTGGGCGGAGAGATGGCAAATGGAGTTTAATCCGGACAAATGTGAGGTCATGCATTTTGGAAGGACTAATACAGGTAGGGAATATACAGTGAATGCTAGAACCCTCAAGAGTATTGACAGTCAGAGAGATCTAGGTGTACGGGTCCACAGGTCACTGAAAGGGGCAACACAGGTGGAGAAGGTAATCAAGAAGGCATACAGCATGCTTGCCTTCATTGGCCTAGGTCACAGGTCAGCCATGATCTTATTGATTGGCAGAGGATTCTCTAAGATTGACGTAAATGATGCCACAGCACTATTTAGGAGAGCGGTTATCCTGTGTTGTGGCCAATACTTATCCCTCAATCCAGATGATTTAAAGCAAAATAGATCATTAGGTCATTGGCACGTGACGTTCTATGGGAGCTTGCAAATCCATGTTGTCTCGTTTCCGACATGGCTGTACTGACTAAAGTACTTCATAGGCTGCAAAGCACTTTGGGATGTCTTGATGCATGAAGACCTCAAGCTGAGAAGCTTCCTTGCACCTGTGCACCCTGCCTGCAAACATATCATGTGTTGAGTATCAACCTTGAGTCACTTAGCTGCTTAAAGTCTGGAGTGCCACCTGTCAGTCTCATACAATTTCCCAGCAGTAACCAAGGAGAAACTGCGTAGCTAGATAATTGCCTAGGTGTTAATGAGAGGTGCATAATTGCAACAGATTTTTGTGCATCTGTGACCAATTTGGTATGAGACAAAACCTAAACTGTAGGAGTTAGACAATGACATGCAACCTTAAGCAACCCTGGGGATTTGCATACAAAAATCCTTCAAAGCTGTTAAAAAAAAGGATATGAAATCCTTGGCTTTATATCCAGTGCTATAGAGTACAAACACAAAGGGGTCATCAAAAACTGGTCTAAAACATCAGTTACACCCCCAACTCAAGTGAGTTCAGGCTGGGGCACCATATTTTAGGCAGAACATTGAGAGGGTGCTGAGGGGATCACTGGAATGTGACCAAGGGCGTGGGACTTCAATTACAAGGAGAAACTGGAGAGGATACATAGCTGCTGCCCAAATGTTATTCACATCTCATCTGGATCCATCCTTTGTTTCTTTACTATACCCATCACCATTCTGTTTGGCTTTCGTACAATGAAACTTTTCTTTATTATCTCCTTAGCTCCATCCTGTCACAGACCTTCTCCTTTGCTCTTCCTGCCCCTCACCATTTCTGCTAGCTTACGTTTCTATCTTTCTTCAGTTCTGATGAAAGGTAGTCAGGCTGAAACCTCAGGTTTCTCTCCCAGATCTGCTTTTATTTCAGATTTCCAGCATCTGCAGTATTTTGCATTTGTATTGCTGGAGAAGTGAGTATTGTTGCCTGACAGCAGAGAAGCTTAAGTGAGGATTTAAAAAGAGAGGTTCAAAAGGATTTTGATAGATGAAACTACAGAGAACTGTAGCGTTCAATGGTTTGTTTGATCTGTGTTTGATTATGCTAAGTAACTGAGTCTGGTAACTGATTTTTGTAAACTTGCTTGATTGCTTAAACATGTGGGTGGGGCTAGATAGTTAAGCAATCTGAGCATGTTCCAGGACGGGCTTACCATGCAAAGACAATGTGTGTTGAAATCATGTACGTTCTGAGATGTTGTAAAGTTCTGTAAATGAACAATTTGGATGCTGTCCAGACCTTCGCTCACAATGTCTCCTTGTCCTCAGAAACAACTCCATCTTTCGGCACCACATTATACTCTCGAAAATACAATGAATTTTATGTGCCCCCGCCAGTTCTTTTCAGTGGAGGGGCATGTAAAATAGGGCAGGTGCCAACTCCACCACCTTCCTTCCAGCCCCTTCTCCCCTCCTCCAGTACGGGGTGGACGGACGGGTACTGAAATAGCCCACCATATTTTTAAAAGTAATCAAGGGTCACTTATACCTGTTACAACGCCAATTGATCCTGATAATACTCTGCCCATGACAATGCAGTCAGGCAGGGGTGGGCAGCCTGATTTTAAAATCAATTCTTCGAAGGAAGGCGGAGTTCTATCTTGGGGGACTGCCGTTTACAGATTGGGGGGGGTCGGCTGCACACCGACTTTGGGTCCAGGGGTGGGGGTGAGGGGGGCACAGGCAGGGGCATCTTCCCCCCTCCCCCCTCCCCCCCCCCCCCCCCCCCCCCGCCAGTAATAGTAAGGGCAACATAAATGCAAGTTCTTGCTGCTCCCTCGGTTTCTCCCCCTAGCAACGGGACTGAGGTCAGTCAGCCCCACCCCCATAGCAACTCAAGCCGAGTCGGGAAAGCAAGGCTGCCCACCCACCGATCTGCGGCTCCTTCTGACACCCACTGTTCCCTCCGCACTAAAACACCAGCTTTCGTTATCATGATCTGGAACGCACTGCTTGAAAAGGAGGTGGAGACAGATTCAATGGCAACTTTCAAACGACGATTCAACAAATGGCAGAAAAGGGGAAAAAAAGCACCCAGCCATGGTGGAAAGAGATTGGTGAGCTCATTCAAAGAGTAATGGTGGGTTGAATAGCTTGAGTTCACAAGCTCGGGAACTGCCTCCGAAACTCCTCCACCCACCCACCTCCCCCTCTTCCTTTGAGTCCTTAAGCCTAACTCGCTCACCAATCTTTTAATTACCACTCCTGCCATCTCCTCTGATGCTTGTTGCCCAATGTTGCTGTGCCTCTTTTCGTTAACCAAATAAATTTAAAATGCAGTTCCCGAAAGGGCTACCACATCAAAGTAAACTGCATTTCCAGATAGAACCAGAGGACACCATCTCAGACTAAAAGGATGATCCTTTAAAACAGAGATGAGGAGGAATTTCTTCAGCCAGAGGGTGGAGAATCTGTGGAACTCTTTGCCGCAGAAGGCTGTGGAGGCCAATTCACTGGGTGTCTTTCAGACAGAGATAGATAGGTTCTTGATTAATAAGGGGATCAGGGGTTATGGGGAGAAGGCAGGAGAATGGGAATGAGAAAAATATCAGCCATGATTTAATCAAAAGAGAAAATGCTGGAAAATCTCAGCAGGTCTGGCAGCATCTGTAGGGAGAGAAAAGAGCTAATGTTTCAAGTCCAAATGACCCTTTGTCAAAGCTTTGACAAAGAGTCATCGGACTCGAAACGTTAGCTCTTTTCTATCCCTACAGATGCTGCCAGACTTGCTGAGATTTTCCAGCATTTTCTCTTTCGTTTCAGGTTCCAGCATCCACAGTAATTTGCTTTTAGCCATGATTGAATGGCGGAGCAGACTCGATGGGCCGAGTGGCCTAATTCTGCTCCTATGTCTTATGGTCTTATAACATTAAAGCATCAAATTAAAATGCGATTAAAAGGGTTGATAACGCACCCCAGTCCCCAGCGTACATGGAGGTGGCCAGCGTACATGGAGGTGCCCAGCGTACATGGAGGTGACCAGCGTACATGGAGGTGACCAGCGTACATGGAGGGCTTCGATGGTGCTGAATGTTGTTGTATGCTCATACAGGGGGCAGGATTCTCTGCCTCGCCGCACCACATTTTTTCCCGACCCGCCGGCGGGATTCTCCATTACGCTGGTCAATGGGGGTTCCCATTGTGGCGCAGCCCCACGCCATCGGGAAACCCCCCCCAAGCGCTGGCAAAATGGAGAATCCCACCGGCGGAGAATCCCGCCCATGGAGTGTGGCCACTTGGACATTCAGCCAAGGGTAAGAGAAATCAAGAACAAAGCGGGCACCATTTTAAAATAAGTGCTGAGACATTCAGGGCCAAAATCCACTTTCACATGGATCACACAATCACGGAATTGTTACAGCGCAGTAGGAGGGCATTGGCCCATTCTGTCTGTGCCAGCTCGCCAAATGAGCAACTCACTTAGTTCCAATCCCCCGCCTTCTCGCTGTAACTCTGGACATTCTTCCTTTTCAGATAACAGTCTCATTCCCTTTTGAATACCTCGATTGGACCTGCCTCCACCACACTTTCAGGGCATGCAGTCCACACCAGAACCACAGTTTTGTGGAAAGGTTTTTTCTTCCATCCCATTTGCTTCTTTTGCAAATCAACTCTAATCTGTGTCTCCTCATTCCCGATCCTCTCAGGAATGGGAACAGTTTCTCCCCGTCTACTCTCTCCAGCCCCCCCCTCATGATTTTGAACATCTCAATCAAATCTCCCCTCGAGCCTTATTTTCTCTGAAGGAAAACAGTCCTAACTTTTTCCAATTTATCTTCACAACGGAAGTTGCTCATCTCTGGGGTCATTCTGCCACATGGCGGAAAATGCAAAACTGAAACACTCTCTCCCAAAAGGGTTTTTGACAGTGGACAGTTGACGTTTATCAAAACTGAGATTGATCGAATTTTGTTGTGTGCATCAAGGGATATATGGAGCAAAAAATTGCCAAGTAGGTTTGAGAGGGGATGAATGGCCAGGGAGGTTTGAGAGGAGATGAAGAGGAGATGAATGGCGTACACCCTGGTCTTAATGTTTTTAAGATATGCACACAAAGGGAAATTGGTTACTGAAATTATCTTCAACTCTCTTCACGTGAAAATCACCCTGTACCAATCCATCACGCTCCGTGATCACACCAGAGGCTTGAGACGTGACATCAACAGATTGGACAGGGAGATATCGAAGAGCCAGATGGGCAGCAATACTTGCTCAAGATACCGCAAAGCCCCAGGAGCTTGCTGGATCAGTGAACAATGCTTCAATGGTCGTTCAGTCCCCGGTTACTGCCAACTCCTTCAGATGTGTCTAATTGAAGGGGACACCCAATTGCAAACAGGTTAACCCCTCACATCGGCCCGGGGAGCTGCACAGTTGCCGCTTCTGCTGCATTTATACATCAGGCACGACCTCCATGGGCTGAGAATGATTAGCAGCAGCGCCCAAATTAAAAGCTCATCACAAGGTACAAATCAATTTAAAATTGGTGATGGAAAGGAGCAAAAGCTTTCAGGATGTCAACTGAGTATTTGCATTAAAACCTCTGAATCACTGCTCATTGGCCGTTAATTATTGTGAAATATGCTGGGATTTTTTTTTAATTGATGTAATAAAGTTTGAAATTACAGAGCACTCTAACTGGGGTACACCAGTGTTCTATTCTTGTCCCGGTACCTCAGGAAGGAAGTATTGTCCTTGAAGGGCATACAACACAGATCCAGCAGAATAATACCAGGGATATATGGGTTAAGTTATAACTACAGGTTGCAAAGACTGGGTTTGCATTCCCTTGAACATTTAAGAATAACTGGGGTGTTTTAAATGATCAAAGATATTGATATTTTCTGTCTGTATTTCCTCCGCTGGGAGAATCCAGAACAAAAGTGGGGGGCGGGGGGGGGGGGGTTAATGTTAAAATTTGAACTGAGGCCTTTCAGAGGCAATGTCAGGAAGCATTTCTTCACAGAAAGGCGAGTGGAAATCAAGAACACTCTCTCCCCGCCCCTCCCAAGAAGGGGCTGAGGCTTGGGGGGGTGGAGGTGGGGGGGGGGGGGGGGGTGAAGGAACCCTGGTGAGTTGCTGCAGTACATTTTGCAGGTGGTACACTCTGCTTCGCCGCTGGAGGGAATGGGGTTTCAAGGTGGTGGGTGAGATGCCAGCCAAGCAGGCCGCTTTGTCCTCAATCGTGCAGAACATGAGCTGTACTCGACAGGCAGGAGATACAGAAGTCTGAGAACACGCACTAACAGATTCAAAGACAGCTTCTTCCCCGCTGTTAGCAGACTCCTAAATGACCCTCTTATAGACTGAACTGATCTCTCCGCACATCTTCTCTACTGACTGGTACAACACTCAATATGCTTCACCCGATGGCTATGTCTATGTATTTGCATTGTGTATTTATCGTATGCCCTATGTGTTTCGTGTATGGAATGATCTGTCTGAACTGTACGCAGAACAATACTTTTCACTGTACCTCGGTACACGTGACATTCAAATCCGAATGCAATCCGCTCCTCCAGGCAAGTGGAGGGTAAATCCATCACGCTCCTGACTTGTGTCTTTTGGGCAAGCTTTAGGGAGTCAGGAGGTGAGTTACTATCGGCAGAATTCCCACTCTTTTGGTTACAGTATTTATATGGCTAGTCCAATTCAGTTGATGGTCAATGGTAACCTCCAGGCTATTGCTCGTGGTGGATTCAGCAATGGTAAAGCCATTGAGTGTGAAGGGATGATAGTTGGATTCTCTCTTGTAGGAGATGGTTGTTGTCTGGTGTAGCGTGAATGTTACTTGCTGCTTATCAAGCCTGGATGATATCTGGGTCTTGCTGCATTTGGACATGGGCTGCTTCAGTATCTGATGCATCGCAAATAATGCTGAGCATTGCATAATCATCAGCGAGCATTCCCACTTCTGACATTATGATGGAGGGTAGGTCATTGACAAAGCAGCTGAAGGTGGTTCAGCTAGGACACTACCCTGGGGAACTCTGGCAGTGATGTCCCGGGACTGAGATGATTGATCTCCAAACACCACAGCCATCCTTTGTGCCAGTTATGACTCCAATCAGCGGAGAGTTTTCCCCCTGATTCCCATTGACTCCACTTTTATTAGGGCTCCCTTGATGCCATTCTTGGTCAAATGTGGTTGAGGTCAAGGGCAGATACTCTCACTCTCACCTCTGGCATTCAGCTCTTTTGTCCATGTTTGAACCAAGGCTGTAATGAGGTCAGGAGTGAGTGACTCTGGTGGAACCCAAACTGAGCGTCCGTGAGCAGGATATTGCTGAGTAAGTGTCGGTGGATAGCACTGTTGATGACTCCTTCCATCACTTTCCTGAGGATTGAGAGTAGACTGATAGGCAGTAATTGGCCGGGTTGGATTTTTCCTGTTCTTGTGCTCAGGGTAGACCTGGGTAATTTTCTGCATTGCCAGGAAGGTGCCAGTGTTGCAGCTGTACTGGAACAGCTGCGGCACGTTCTGGAGCACAAGCCGTCAGTACTGTTGCCGGGATATTGTCAGGACCCATAGCCTTTGCAGTCACCAGTTTTTGATATCGCGTGGAGTTAATCAAATTGGCTGAAAACTGGCATCTGTGATGCTGGGGATCTCTGGAAGAGGTCAAGATGGATCATCCTTTCAGCATTGGACAATGAACCCTCTCTTCTTCTCCTCCCCCCTCCCCTTCCCCCTCCTCCCCTTCCTCCTCTTTGCAGAAAGACAACAGAACCATTGTGTCCCAATAAAAAATATATTTTATTGATTGTTGTGTAAAACTGAAAAGATATATTTTATTGCAAAGTGTTTGGAAAAGTTGTGGGAGTTATCAAAGGACAGGTCATCCAGCATCTGCGAATGTTATGTTAACATGGCATCAAAATGTTGTGTTCATAGCATTATTTTTGTTAATAAACGTTTTCGATTAAACTTTATAGCTTCTACAAATCTCTTAACCGAAATATCAAAACACATTTAATTATGAGATGATTATAAATGAATAAGATAATTGAAGGAAACAAGGCAGAAACATAATAACATGGGTAAAACAGAGAACACTGGTTAGCACAGCTGCCTCACCACACCAGGGTCCCAGGTTTAATTCCGGCCTTGGGTTACTGTCCGTGCGGAGTCTGCACGTTCTCCTCGTGTCTGCGTGGGTTTCCTCCGGGTGCTCCGGTTTCCTCCCACAGTCCAGAGATGTGCAGGTTAAGAGGATTGGCCGTGCTAAATTGCCCCTTAGTGTCCCATGGCTAGACGGGGTTACGGGGATGGGGCGGGGGAGTGGACTTAGTAGGGTGCTCTTTCGGAGTGTTGGTGCAGACTCGATGGGCTGAATGGTTCACTTCTGCACTGCAGTGATTCCAAAAAAAACCCCAAAAAATATCTGGGGCGTCATTCTCCGACCCCCCCGCCGGGTCGGAGAATGGCCGTTGGCCGCCGTGAATCCCGCCCCCACCCCCGCCGAAGACTCCGCTCCCGGAGATTGGGCGGGGGCGGAAATCCGGCCGCGCCGGTTGGCGGGACCCCCTGCTGGATTCTCCGGCCCGGATGGGCCGAAGTCCCGCCCAGGAATTGCCTGTCCCGCCGACGTAAATCAAACCTGGTATTTACCGGCGGGACCAGGCGGCGTGGGCGGGCTCCGGGGTCCTGGGGGGGGGCGCGGGGCGATCTGACCCCGGGGGGTGCCCCCACAGTGGCCTGGCCCGCGATCGGGGCCCACCGATCCGCAGGCGGGCCTGTGCCGTGGGGGCACTCTTTCCCTTCCGCCTCCGCTACGGCCTCCACCATGGCGGAGGCGGAAGAGACTCTCCCCACTGCGCATGCGCGGGAAACTGACAGCGGCCGCTGATGCTCCCGCGCATGCGCTGGGAAACTGACAGCGGCCGCTGACGCTCCCGCGCATGCGCCGCATTTCCGCGCCAGCTGGCGGGGTAACAAACGCCATTTCCGCCAACTGGCGGAATGTTGGGGCTAGGCCGCCAAAGATGCGGAGCCTTCCGCACCTTTGGGCCGGCGCGATGCCCGTCTGATTGGCGCCGGCTTCGGTGCCAGTCGGCGGACATCCCGCCGTTGGGGGAGAATTTTGCCCCAGATGTTACAAGGACAGTGACAGCAAAAAGCCCTGGGCGATTTTAAAATCTTTTGATCACAATCTAAATTAAAACATATGAACACTTTTAACCATACCACATGTAAAATTATATAATAAATAAAATTATATAAAATGATATAATAAATAAATAATAATCACCTTTAATCATAATCATAAAAATTAAAATAAAAAATTATGTCTAAAGAACCAATAATAACAGCAATGCCTGTATAAAATAAAAAGCAATAAAGACTTTTTAAAACTTCTACATACCTTTAAAACACTTGAAGACCTGTTGTCTTCAATATCAACTTGCAATTTAAATCGTTTGGAGACTCGGGCAGCGAGATGGCAGATGGAGTTTAATCCGGACAAATGTGAGGTAATGCATTTTGGAAGGTCTAAAGCAGGTAGGGAATATACAGTGAATGGTAGAACCCTCAAGAGTATTGACAGTCAGAGAGATCTAGGTGTACAGGTCCACAGGTCACTGAAAGGGGCAATACAGGTGGAGAAGGTAGTCAAGAAGGCATACGGCATGCTTGCCTTCATTGGCCGGGGCATTGAGTATAAGAATTGGCAAGTCATGTTGCAGCTGTACAGAACCTTAGTTAGGCCACACTTGGGAGTATAGTGTTCCATTCCCTGTCGCCACACTACCAGAAGGATGTGGAGGTTTTAGAGAGGGTGCAGAAGAGATTTACCAGGATGTTGCCTGGTATGGAGGGCATTAGCTATGAGGCGAGGTTGAATAAACTTGGTTTGTTTTCACTGGAACAAAGGAGGTTGAGGGGCGACCTGATAGAGGTCTACACAATTATGAGGGGCATAGACAGAGTGGATAGTCAGAGGCTTTTCCCCAGGGTAGAGGGGTCAATTACTAGGGGGCATAGGTTTAAGGTGTGAGGGGCAAGGTTTAGGGGAGATGTACAAGGCAAGTTTTTTTACACAGAAGGCAACTTGGAACTCGCTGCCGGAGGAGGTGGTGGAAGCAGGGACGATAGTGACGTTTAAGGGGCATCTTGACAAATACATGAATAGGATGGGAATAGACGGATACGCACCCCAGAAGTGTAGAAGTTTTTAGTTTGGATGGGCAGCATGGTCGGTGCAGGTGTGGAGGGCCGAAGGGCCTGTTCCTGTGCTGTACTTTTCTTTGTTCTTTGTTCTTTATGTAAATGGCTGCACTCAATGGCCGTTCCCGTCACAAGGGGGCGTGGCTACATCGAAACTGTGCCGCGATGGAGCCTGACGCAGCCTGTCGCCCTGGAGGCCCAAAGCTACCGCTGGAGCATGAAAGTTTATTGTGCTTTTTGCGTGCAGCTAAGTGCGTAATCATCTCCCCAAGCATCGGTGGGCCATCATCTCTCCTTATCGCAGTAACTGACTCTTTAATAATACAATGCCTCCTCCTCTTTTGCCCCCTCCCTGTCTCCCCTGAAGACTTTATATCCCAGAATGTTGAGCTACCAAACCTCTCCCTTCCATCAACCACATCTCCGTGATGGCTACTATATCACCATTCCACGTGTCAATCCTCACCCTTAACTCATCAGTTTTACCTGGAATACTGCTGACATTAAAATAGAGGTCATCCAGCCTTTCCTTACTCCCTTGAAACTTCATACAGTTGTACTCCCTCCGAGTTGACTGCTATATTGTATTATGCTGTGTTCCTATGCAGCTATTCTGCTAACAGTCTGTGTCCCCTCCCCCACCATTCACGGTTGGAGTGGCAGGAGTGCAGAGCTGAGCTGATGAGACTTGTTGTCTGGTTCTATTCCAGTGATGCGCTGGGGCTATTTATCAACGTTAAATGCTGATACTGTTTTTACAGCAGTGCCCAGTCAACTGTTGTAAAGCTGCAGCCAGCTCACAGGAGACCCGGGCCTGTGACCAACCAAAATGGAGAAGGCTTATCCTGGAAGACACCGGACACATAGAGAGGCTTCATCGGAATTGTGCAACGGCGAGGTCGAGGCATCAGAGGGAGCGCACAAGACAACCCATCTACCCGACCCTTCGAAAACCTCATGCCCCACGTGTGGCGGAATCTGCAGAACACACACTGGACTGTCAGCCATTTCAGAATTAACCTACATGTATATCTACATACATGTCAGGAGCAGAAATAGGGCATTCAGTCCATCGGCCCGCTCGGCCATTTGAAAAGATAATTACTGACCCAATTGTGTCCTCAACTCTGATTTCCTGTCTATCCCCCTGTAACCTTTGACACCCTTGTCAGTCAAGAATCTATGTAGCTCCGTCTTAAACAGAACCATCAATCCAGAATGGGAGAAAATCACCCTCTTTCTTGGGCAGTCCCTCAGGATTGAGGATGATTTGGTGCAGCGAACACTTTGGGCGGGATTTTCCTTCCTGTCGCCCCCCCCCCCCCCCCCCCAACCACCGGCGGTGTGTTTGGCGGCTTGGAGGCCACTTGCCATTGGCCACCAGTGTGGTGAATGTTTTACGGCAACCATTCACCACTGTATTGCATTGTACTATGTTGTTGCCCTTGTGGGCTCCACCTATGGATCATTGTATCACATTACACCGCACTGTATCATGTTGGTGCCCTTGTGGGCTCCGCCCCTGGCTCCGCCCCCTCGGGGAGGTATATATATCAGCTGCCCTGCAGGCGGCTCTCAGTGCAGAGCAGTCACAGGCAGGCACAGTTCTAGCTGATTAAAACCGCTGTTCACTTCAACTCTCCGTCTCGTGTGAATTGATGGTCGCATCAGCCAGCAAGGTCCTCCAGCCTCACCAATGTCGCCTGACCCGCCACCAGGGAAACGCGCCACGGGGTACTCAACACGGCCGGGACCACAAAGTCCCGTCCAGAGAGATAGTCGAGCCAACTCAGAGCAGGAAACAAAAAGTCTGTCCCTTTCTTTCCTTCACTCCGCCGATTTGAGTCCTCTGACTATGCCTGATATCAAACACCGTCTGATGCAGGTGTGAAAAGTAAACTGAGGGCTGGATGAAGGCACAGCGTTAACCTGGAGCTGAATGTCACACCTTTCATTGGGAGCTGATGAATGTACATTTCAGCTTTTAGACATTTGCATATGATTTTGATTTCACTTAAAAGAGTGGCAACCCCTTTCACTGATGTATCATTGAGATGTTGATATCTCAGTTCAGATTTGGAAAGCTAATCAAAACATGCAGCAAAGGAGCTGAACAGATAGTTACAGAATTCGACTTTAATATTTTCCACTCTATTCCAGAAGCCATGCATTGAACGATAGAGCTGGAACGTAATCTGCACGCGCTTTGTTATCTTTTATTTGCAGAGATGCGCATTACAGCCAGGCACCTCCAAACCCAACAGCCACTATTTCAGCCTGCTCCTGGGAATGTTTACCTGGGAATCGTGCCCCGCGCCATTCCCGCGATTCACCAGTCCCCGGAGAATCACTCGCGCGCGGATTACGTGGTGTGGCTGGGGGTCATTGACTAGAGGCCCTTCCAGCAATTCTCCGGGCAAAACTGGTCGAGTTCCTGTTGGCGTGGTTCTAACCATGTATCCCCGGGACGGCGTGGTTCTAACCACGTATCGCTGGGACGGTGTGGTTCTAACCACGTATCGCCGGGACGGCGTGGTTCTAACCATGTATCCCCGGGACGGCGTGGTTCTAACCACGTATCGCCGGGACGGCGCGGTTCTAACCACGTATCGCTGGGACGGCACCGTTCTAACCACGTATCGCTGGGACGGTGTGGTTCTAACCACGTATCGCCGGGACGGTGTGGTTCTAACCACGAATCGCCGGGACGGCGCGGTTCTAACCACGTATCCCCAGGACGGCGTGGTTCTAACCACGTATCGCCGGGACGGTGTGGTTCTAACCACGTATCGCCGGGACAGCACCGTTCTAACCACGTATTGCCGGGACGGCACGGTTCTAACCACGTATCGCCGGGACGGCACGGTTCTAACCACGTATCGCCGGGACGGCGCGGTTCTAACCACGTATCGCCGGGACGGCACGGTTCTAACCACGTATCGCCGGGACGGCATGGTTCTAACCACGTATCGCCGGGACGGCGCGGTTCTAACCACGTACCGCCGGGACGGCGCGGTTCTAACCACGTACAGCCGGGACGGCGCGGTTCTAACCACGTACGGCCGGGACGGCGCGGTTCTAACCACGTATCGCCGGGACGACGCGGTTCTAACCACGTATCCCCGGGACGGTGTGGTTCTAACCACGAATCGCCGGGACGGCGCGGTTCTAACCACGTATCCCCGGGACGGCGTGGTTCTAACCACGTATCGCCGGGACGGTGTGGTTCTAACCACGTATCGCCGGGACAGCACCGTTCTAACCACGTATTGCCGGGACGGCACGGTTCTAACCACGTATCGCCGGGACGGCACCGTTCTAACCACGTATCGCCGGGACGGCATGGTTCTAACCACGTACCGCCGGGACGGCGCGGTTCTAACCACGTACAGCCGGGACGGCGCGGTTCTAACCACGTACCGCCGGGACGGCGCGGTTCTAACCACGTACCGCCGGGACGGCGCGGTTCTAACCACGTATCGCCGGGACGGCGCGGTTCGAACCACGTATCGCTGGGACGGCGTGGTTCTAACCACGTATCGCCGGGACGGCGCGGTTCTAACCACGTATCGCCGGGACGGCATGGTTCTAACCACGTACCGCCGGGACGGCATGGTTCTAACCACGTATCGCCGGGACGGCGCGGTTCGAACCACGTATCGCCGGGACGGCGTGGTTCTAACCACGTATCGCCGGGACGGCGCGGTTCTAACCACGTATCGCCGGGACGGCGCGGTTCTAACCACATATCACCGGTACGGCGCGGTTCTAACCACGCATCGCTGGGACGGCGCGGTTCTAACCACGCATCGCCGGGACGGCGCGGTTCTAACCACGTATCGCCGGGACGGCGCGGTTCGAACCACGTATCGCCGGGACGGCGCGGTTCGAACCACGTATCGCCGGGACGGCGTGGTTCTAACCACGTATCCCCGGGACGGTGTGGTTCTAACCACGTATCGCCGGGACGGCACGGTTCTAACCACGTACAGCCGGGACGGCGCGGTTCTAACCACGTATCGCCGGGACGGCACGGTTCTAAACACGTATCGCCGGGACGCCGTGGTTCTAACAACGTATCGCCGGGACGGCGTGGTTCTAACCACATATCACCGGGACGGCGTGGTTCTAACCACGTATCGCCGGTGGCAGCAGCGGACTCAGTCCGCGGCCGCCCTGGTAAGAGGCGGGGGCCTCATGGGCGGCCAGGGCAGCGATTGGGCGGCTTGGATCCGCGGGCGCGCACCATTTCGGGGGAACCTACATTGTCGATGTGGGTCCGGGGTCCAAGTCCGCCATGGCATGCACAGACTCCTGATCGGATGTGCGGGGGCCTGTATCCTCAGCCAGAGCTGCGAGAAGCACTCTGGGGCCCTGTCAGTAGGAGAATCACTCTTGGCTTTTTTAGGAAAGTCAAGAGTGAAACGCCAGCATTTTTATCCCGGCACGGGGACATAATCCATTTTTGGGGAATCCAGCCCAAGGCCTGCAAGTGAATCTCCAGTTAATATCCACCATCGACATAAAATTAAATAGCCAATTACTAAACAATTAACAACATGCGCAATGGAGCTGATCCCTCCGCTCAAACCCCAAATTCCCAGCATTGACCAAGCAGGCAATGACTCATGTTGGAGTGCGAGTCTAAGGGCAAAATCGCTGTCCAACATTGACCGCCCTCAACAATCAGCCTCGGCAGTGACGGGATTTTCTCTTTACTTTTTTCGGCACGTGAGGTAATGTTTAATTTGGTTTTATTCTGATTGTATCCAGGTGATCTTTCCCAACCTTGTCACGTGGGTCACAGTCTCGCCCTGTGTGTCAGTCGCCCTGTGTGTCAGTCACCCGGTGTGTCCGAAGCGTGTGGGTTTCAGCTGCATTCCAGGGCAATGCTGAGGGAGTGCTGCACTGCCAGAAGGACCGTCTTTTGGTGGAGACAGGCCAAGCTCTGAGCAAACTCTCTCGGGTGGATGTAAACAATCTCACAACACTATTTTGAAGAAGCACAGGGGAGGTCTCCCCGGTGTCTTGGCCAGTATTTGTCCCTCAATTAGCCCATTTAAAACAGACTATCTTGTCAGTTGCAATTTGATGTTTGTGGGAATTTGCTGTGCTGCTGCTGGACTGCAGTGTTTCCGCCATTACAACAATTCTTCGGTGATCGCTCGCTAACGAGTGTGATTGTCCACCTAAAAAAACTCCATGTTACTGGTCACGGGGTCTGTGAGTTCTTGCGTGGCTGATGAGACGGTCCTAGAGTTGCAGCTTCGACCGGCACGCTTGGCAGGTGGGATCGGTCCTTGGACTCTCGATCTCCAGCATTCCTTTCTCAGGCTCCTTTCCCAGGCCTTCTCTTGCTGGCGGGTTTCCTCGAAGAATTATGTCCCTTCAATCAGGAAGTTCCTCCAAGTGGGTCCCTTCTGAGCAAGGATCTCCCAGGTCTTGAGGTCATCCTACAGGGCTGACCTGTAGTCCTCCTCTTGTTTGGACGCCTTCGTTGAGCTGAGCAAAGATGATTTGGTTTGGCAGTCGGGACTCTGACATCCTTCGCACATGGCCAGCCCTGCGGAGTTGGTTTTGGATGATCATGACCTCGATGCTGTGCCCCTTGCTCCTTCAAGGACACTGATATCAATACAACTGACACAGAGAATCCGTCCCAGACAGCTTTGATGCTGCCTCTCCTGGGCCTTGCGGTGGCGTCTGTATGAAGCCCCAGTTTCTGAACCATATAGAAGAGTTGGGAGGATGACTGCCTTGTACACGAAGGTCTTGATGTCAGCACAGATGTCGCTGTCGTCAAAGACTCTCGCCCTTAGACGTCCGAAGGAACTACTTGCGGATTGGATACGACATTGAATCTCCACATTGATGCCAGCCTTAGAGGACAAGAGTGAGCTCACTTCTCCAAGCTTTTTCTAAATCCATTCACCGGTGTGGGTGCTGCTGTCCATCCCTACTTGCCCTTGGACCTAGTGGCTTGCTCGGCCGTTTCAGAGGGGCAGTTAAGAGTCAGCCATGTTGTTGTGGGTCTGGAGTCACATGAAGGCCAGACCAGGCAAGGTGGCAGATTTCCTTCCCTAAAGGGTCATTAGAAAAGCGGGAGAGGAGCCGGAGATTTAAAAGCGGGAGAGGAGCCACCTCCTCTAACCTAAGGGGTTGAGTGAATATCAGGTAAGCTCTTTCTTTCTTTCTTTTTCTTGTTTTATCCGCAAGTTATCTAGAGGGGATGGCAGGGAAGGCAGTGCAATGTTCCTCCTGCAGAATGTTTGAGATGAGGGACGCCGTCAGTGTCCCTGCTGATTTCACCTGTGGGAAGTGCACCCATCTCCAGCTCCTCAAAAACCGCGTTAGGGAACTGGAGCTGGAGCTGGATGAACTTTGGATCATTCGGGAGGCAGAGGTGGTCATAGATAGAAGCTTCAGGGATGTAGTTACTCCGAAGAATGAAGATAGATGGGTGACGATGAGAGGTGCTGGGAGGAAGCAGTGAGTACAGGGGTCCCCTGTGGTCGTGCCCCTTAGTAACAAGTATACCGCTTTGGATGCTGGTGGGGGAGGGGGGGGGGACTAACCAGGGGTAAGCCATGGGGTACAGGTCTCTGGCACAGAGTCTGTCCCTGTTGCTCAGAAGGGAAGGGAGGCGAGGAGTAGAGCATTAGTCATTGGGGACTCCATAGTTAGGGGGACAGATAGGAGATTCTGTGGGAACGAGAGAGACTCGCGGTTGGTGTGTTGCCTCCCGGGTGCCAGGGTCCGTGATGTCTCGGATTGTGTTTTCGGGATCCTTAAGGGGGAGGGGGAGCAGCCCCAAGTCACGGTCCACCAACAGGCACCAACAACATAGGTAGGAAAAGGTATGGGGATGTAAGACAGGTATTCAGGGAGCTAGGGTGGAATCTTAGAGCGAGAACAAACAAACAGAGTTATTATCTCTGGGTTGTTACCCGTGCCACGAGGAATAGGGAGAGAGAACAGTTGAACATGTGGCTACAGGGATGGTGCAGGAGGGAGGGATTCAGATACCTGGATAATTGGGGCTCATTCTGGGGTAGGTGGGACCTCTACAAACGGGATGGTGTACACCTGAACCAGAGGGGTACCAATATCCTGGGGGGGAAATTTGCTAATGCTCTTCGGGAGGGTTTAAACTAATTCAGCAGGGGGATGGGAACCTGGATTGTAGCTCCAGTGTACAGGAGGTTGAGAGTAGTGTAGGTCATGAGTAAGGTTTCAAGGTCGCAGGAGTGTACCGGCAGGCAGGAAGGTGGTTTAAAGTGTGTCTTCTTCAATGCCAGGAGCATCCGGAATAAGGTGGGTGAACTTGCAGCATGGGTTGGTACCTGGGACTTCGATGTTGTGGCCATTTCGGAGACATGGATGGAGCAGGGACAGGAATGGTTGTTGCAGGTGCCGGGGTTTAGATATTTCAGTAAGCTCAGGGAAGGTGGTAAAAGAGGGGGAGGGGTAGCATTGTTAGTCAAGGACAGTATTACGGTGGCAGAAAGGACGTTTGATGAGGACCCGTCTACTGACGTAGTATGGGCTGAGGTTAGAAACAGGAAAGGAGAGATCACCCTGTTGGGAATTATCTATAAGCCTCCGAAAAGTTCCAAAGAAGTAAAGGATTGCAAAGATGATTCCGGATTGGAGCGAAAGTAACACGGTAGTTGTTATGGGGGACTTTAACTTCCCAAATATTGACTGGAAACGCTATAGTTCGAGTACTTTAGATGGGTCAGTTTTTGTCCAATGTGTGGAGGGTTTCCTGACACAGTATGTAGATAAGCCAACAAGAGGCGAGGCCACATTGGACTTGGTACTGGGTAATGAACCAGGCCAGGTGTTAGATTTGGAGGTAGGTGAGCACTTTGGTGATAGTGACCACAATTCGGTTACGTTTACTTTAGCGATGGAAAGGGACAGGTATATACCGCAGGGCAAGAGTTATATCTGGGGGAAAGGCAATTATGATGCGATTAGGCAAGACTTAGGATGCATAGGATGGGGAAGGAAACTGCAGGGGATGGGCACAATTGAAATGTGGAGCTTGTTCAAGGAACAGCTACTGCGTGTCCTTGATAAGTATGTACCTGTTAGGCAGGGAGGAAGTGGTCGAGCGAGGGAATCGTGGTTTATTAAAGCAGTCGAAACACTTGTCAAGAGGAAGAAGGAGGCTTATGTAAAGACGAGACATGAAAGTTCAGTTAGGGCGCTCGAGAGTTACAAGTTAGCCAGGAAGGACCTAAAGAGAGAGCGAAGAAGAGCCAGGAGGGGAGATGAGAAGTCCTTGGCAGGTAAGATGAAGGAAAACCCCAAAGCTTTCTATCGGTATGTCAGGAATAAAAGAATGACTAGGGTAAGAGTAGGGCTAGTCAAGGACAGTAGTGGGAAGTTGTGCCTGGAATCCAAGGAGATAGGAGAGGCGCTAAATGAATAATTTTCGTCAGTATTCACACAGGAAAAAGACAATGTTGTCGAGGAGAATACTGAGATACAGGCTACTAGACTAGACGGGATTGAGGTTCATAAGGAGGAGGTGTTAGCAATTCTGGACAGTGTGAAAATAGATAAGTCCCCTGGGTCGGATGGGATTTATCCTAGGATTCTCTGGGAAGCTAGGGAGGAGATTGCAGAGCCTTTGGCTTTGATCATTATGTTGTCATGGTCTACAGGAATAGTGCCAGGAGACTGGAGGATAGCAAATGTTTTCCCCTTGTTCAAGAAGGGGAGTAGAGACAACCCCGGTAACTATAGACCAGTGAGCCTTACTTCTGTTGTGGGCAAAGTCTTGGAAAGGATTATAAGAGATAGGATTTATAATCATCTAGAAAGGAATAATTCGATTAGGGATAGTCAACACGGTTTTGTGAAGGGTAGGTTGTGCCTCACAAACCTTATTGAGTTCTTTGAGAAGGTGATCAAACATGTGGATGAGGGTAAAGCAGTTGATGTGGTGTATATGGATTTCAGTAAAGCGTTTGATAAGGTTCCCCATGGTAGGCTATTGCAGAAAATACGGAGACATGGGATTGAGGGCGATTTAGCAGTTTGGATCAGAAATTGGCTGGCTGTGAGAAGACAGAGGGTGGTGGTTGATGGGAAATGTTCAGCCTGGAGTTCAGTTACTAGTGGTGTACCACAAGGATCTGTTTTGGGGCCACTGCTGTTTGTCATTTTTATAAATGACCTGGAGGAGGGCGTAGAAGGATGGGTGAGTACATTTGCAGATGACACTAAAGTCGGTGGAGTTGTGGACAGTGCGGAAGGATGTTACAAGTTACAGAGGGACATAGATAAGCTGCAGAGCTGGGCTGAGAGGTGGCAAATGGAGTTTAATGCAGAAAAGTGTGAGGTGATTTACTTTGGAAGGAGTAACAGGAATACAGAGTACTGGGCTAATGGTAAGATTCTTGGCAGTGTGGATGAGCAGAGAGATCTCGGTGTCCATGTACATAGATCCCTGAAAGTTGCCACCCAGGTTGAGAGGGTTGTTAAGAAGGCGTACGGTGTGTTAGCTTTTATTGGTAGAGGGATTGAGTTTCGGAGCCATGAGGTCATGTTGCAGCTGTACAAAATTCTGGTGCGGCCGCATTTGGAGTATTGCGTGCAATTCTGGTCGCCGCATTATAGGAAGGATGTAGAAGTATTGGAAAGGGTGCAGAGGAGATTTACCAGGATGTAGCCTGGTATGGAGGGAAGGTCTTATGAGGAAAGGCTGAGGGACTTGAGGCTGTTTTTGTTAGAGAGAAGGTTAAGAGGTGACTTAATAGAGGCATACAAGGTGATCAGAGGATTAGATAGGGTGGACAGTGAGAGCCTTTTTCCTCGGATGGTGATGTTTAGCACGAGGGGACATAGCTTTAAATTGAGGGGAGATAGATATAGGACAGATGTCAGAGGTAGGTTCTTTACTCAGAGAGTAGTAGGGGCGTGGAATGCCCTGCCTGCCACAGTAGTGGACTCGCCAATATTAAGGGTATTTAAATGGTCATTGGATAGACATATGGATGATAAGGGAATAGTGTAGATGGGCTTTAGATTGGTTTCACAGGTCGGCGCAACATTGAGGGCCGAAGGGCCTGTACTGCGCTGTAATGTTCTGATTCTAATTCTAATTCTAGTGAACCAGATTTTTTTTGTTGCAACAATCGATGACAGTTTCATGGTCACCATTCCCGAGTCTGGCTTTCAATTCCAGATTTATTAATTGAATTTAAATTCCACCTGTTGGTAGATTTGAACCCATATCCTCAGACGATGAACCTGAGCCTCTGGGTTACAAGCCTCGTGACATTGCCTCTGTGTCACCCACCTCCCCAAAATGTAGTTGGCTATAAAGGGGTTTAGGATTTACTAAAATTAAAAATTCTCGCTAAGTGCGAGGATCCTGGGCGGATTTCTCCAGCCTCCCAGTCACGTGCTTCTCGGCGGTGGGAGGCGGCGCCGTTCGCTGCCGGCGAACGACTGGAGAATTCCAACCCTTGCTTTTGATACATTGGTCTTGATATTCCATTCGAGCACACAGGGTGGCCTTTGACACATTTCCCCAATGGAACAGGGGTGGGCGGGGGGAGCAGGACATTGGGAGAACACAGAGCATCTTGAACATATCCGAACACATGTGGTGGACGAACCTTCCCGCCCACCTGCTCACCCTGGCTGCTTCCGTGGAAAGAAAATTGCCCTGTTGATCCTCATGGAAAAAATCTAATCCACCAGCTTCACTTTAGCAACAATGGAAATCAATAGCGGGCCTCAGAAATGATGTCCGTGAGGGAACGGTCCCCATTAGCCAGCGTTACCGTTAGCCAGCCTCAACAACAAATGAGGAGAAGATTGGTTCCTGTTTCATGAGCAGGAGTGGCCTTTCCTGCCACTCCTACAGTGGCTGAACTTCAACAAAGTGACCCTTTGGCTATAAGATGCATTGGGACATCCTGAAGTGAGGAATGGAGCAGGGGGAAAAGCGAGCTTTTTATTTTCTTTCAAATCATTTGTTTGTGTCAGTCAACTGACGAGGGGCAAGAGACCCACAACTGGACAAACATCACCATTGGCAAACCCTCCGTTGCTTCAGAGGAAGTCCTGAGGGTGTGCAAGGCACTGTATAAGTGCGCAATCCTGCTTTCAAATGGTGGCTGCGAATGGGCAGCACTCCTCTTGGGGCCAAAATCCCCGAAAAGGTGAGAATGAGGTTAGGGAAAAGCAAAGACTGAAAATTAAGATTAAAGACTGTAGTTTACGTTTCTCGCCAAGGACCATTAATAAAAGGTCTGTTTATAGATGCTCAGACGGACGATGGTTAAACTGGAGACGTGACCCTTTCACTCTTCACTGCGGTGCTGACTTGGGTGAATCTTAAAGCAATGAATTTAAAAGCTAACCTATTAGCTTATCTGTAATAAACATATTGCCCAGGTAGATTCTTCACTAATACACCAGGAAGGATTGTGCAATGTGCGAGGTCATTAGCAGTGCACATATCCGAGCTATCCATGTTTTATACTTAATTAGATTAGGCATCACAGCGCAGCTTGCAAGTCTATTTATAAAATAAAACGTGCTTGGTTGGTCTTGCATTGTGCGGCGGCTTATCAGTCGCTCAACAACAAGGTAACTGATAAATGCAGAGCAAAGAAATTGCCAAGGCATTTGTTCTTGACTTCAAAATGGCAAACAAATCGGAGATGTTCTCAGACGCAATCGGTTCCTACCTCCCCCCCCCCCCCGTCCCGGTGCTCCTGGTGAAGCTGTAAACAAGTTCCTTTTGCACTTCTGCCGCATTGCAGATGGATCCTATTCCCATCCCCTCATCCCCAGGTGCATGAAATCCAAAACGCAGCATCTCGCCATTAAGCAGGAGCACCTTAATGTGTGAAGGGGGATCAGAAATTGGCGACAGCTTAAATTACGATGGCAGAAAGAAGGGGAGCTAAGTGCATGGGGTCAGAGCAGGCACGGGGACACAGTGGTTAGCACCGCTCACAGCGCCAGGGAACCCGGTTCGATTCCGACCTCGGGTAACTGTCTGTGTGGAGTTTGCACTTTCTCCCCGTGTGTGCGTGGGTTTCCTCCGGGTGAGCTGGTTTCCTCCCACAGTCCAGCGATGTGCAGGTTAGGTGGATTGGCCGTGATAAATCTATTCTCACAATGCCATCTCTATTCAGAGGTGGTAAATTTCTAGACACTCTATCATAGAATTGCTCTTGTTTTGTTTTAATGTTTTGCATTTCCTGCCACTGCACTCTCCTCCTTTTCCAAGTATGGAAGTGTGACACGCACCCTTCCATTCAGGAGTAACTCTGCTGGCGATCTACCTTGTGACAATGGTGACGCTCTGTCACTCAATAGTCCGAGAGAAGGATCAGATTGGCTGTCCATTGCCTTCAACTATTGCTTGACAATATGTACACCTATTTCGGCTGTGCCATTGGCTTGAGTGTGCAACGGACTTGACGTGACGTGATTGAAATCATATGTGACTGCAAAGTGTTGTCGCTAAAACAAGGACCGTTGTCACTCACGATGACTTGAGGAATTCCGTGCCTAGCAAAAATTGACTTGCTATGCAGTACTACACTGCTTGCTATTATGCTCAACAGTAGAGCCATTTTAGGATAGTTTGAAAAATAGTCCATGATACATTCACCCCATGTCTGCGTGGGTTTCACCCCCAGAACCCAAAGATGTGCAGGCTAGGTGCATAGGCCATGCTAAATTGCCTTATTATAATAAAATAGTCTATGATAATTAAATAATCTTTCCCTTGTCGGTGAAAGAGATCAATAGCTACTTTCTGTCATGGTGCGGTAGGTAAATCAGATATTTGCATAGGTTCTCTTGTTTGCTTGCAAGGATGCGTCTGGCATGTGTCACAACAACTGACCATCCTGACAATATCCTGGTTTATACTTGGCCAGGAAACAGAGTCACGAGCTCTCCGTTTACACTTCTCAATCCAGAGATGTCCTTCATGTATCCTCTTCAGTACATCCCTGCAAAGATATTGAGGTATAACTATAGTGTTCAAACAAAGTGCTACTCCATTAATGATACTGAGTTCAGAGCTTATATTGTAGAACTCCATACATGGGCCAGTGTGAGTTAAAGTTCCTCATCACCCCTTGAAGAGCTTGATCCTTCCTGGTCTCTTCTTAAATCTCCCGTAGTTTCGCAGTCACATATGATTTCAATCACGTCACATCAGGTCCGTTGTACCCTCAAGCCAATGGCACAGCCGAAAAAGGTGTACAGATTGTCAAGCAATAGTTGAAGGCAATGGACAGCCAATCTGATCCTTATCTCGCACTATTGAGTTACAGAGCGTCACTACCAGTAATAGTGTGGGAATAAGATTGACAGGCAGATCTACATCTGCAGCAATTTCACTACTAATATTTTGTATCGGTGCTCTCGATAATGCATCTGCTAAGAACAAATATTTGCCTGCCGTGTAGATTATGTTGAAGTCATAGCGTTGTAATTTCAACTTCAACATCAACCTCTGAATGCGCGGAGACATTTGGTAATGTTAACCAATGGATGATAATCTGTCTCAACTGTGAAAGTTCAAGTCCGTACACGTAGCCGTGGAATTTCTCCAAGCCGACAACTAAACCTCGGCATTCTCTTTCGATTTGAGCGTACCTCTGCTTTGTTGTTGTCATGGATCGTGATGCATACCCGACTTGTTTCCAATCACCGTGCTCGAGTTGCAGAAGAACTGCTCCTGGACCATCTTTCAACGTGTCCCTTGACACTTTAATCTGCTTAGAGGGTCAAAAAACATGGCGTTGTGGTTAGTGAAGTCTTGAGCTTCTTCCACTCTTGCCCATGTTGCTCTGACCAACTATGGACAATGTTAAGAAAGCAAGCAGGCACAGAGCCTGTATGCGTATTGAGAAGGCAGCTCCCAGACAAGACTGAAACTGTAGGACAATTAACGCATTGATGGCCCATCTCCAGGAACAAAGGAAAGACACTCAAGCAACCGATCTGTCTCCAGACCTCGCGGCGCCAGTTCCCCAAACCGAAAGCACAAACAAAGCCAGGCCAATGGCCACCAAAGACACGCCCAGCCATTAGGGCACCCACCCCTTTATTTGTCAGGATCAATACCAGTGATCAAGATTCGGCCCAATTGATTGGGGCCAAGTTCAAGGCCCGCCCAAAAGCCCGCGAAGCCCCTCCGGGTATAAGAAGAAACCCCCGAGAGAATCGCTGTCTTGGAATCGGCTCTCAAAGCGGAGAGACCCATCCACCAGCTACACCAGAAGCAAGTAAGCCCAAGGTCAACGCTCGCTACCAGACGGACGCCCTTAGCTGTTCCCCTGTACCATTTCGAACACAACAACCTCAGATCCGAACAACGGCCATTGTTCCTCTGACTGAGTGGGCACCCGAAGCTATGTATAGGCTTTAGCGTTAGAGATAGTTTAGTTTGCAGTACTTTGTGCATGTGTAGATCTTACTGTATGTGTAAATAAATAGTATTGACTTTGAACTAACTAACTGGCTCTTTGATCAGTATTCGGGTTTGAACCTTGTGGCGGTATCGAGAGATACCTGGCAACTATAAAGCAAACATAATTAGGATTAAGGAAGGCGACCACATTGACCGCCATATTCATAACCAGAAAAACAGAGCAACAGTGTCACCTCTGCACAGATCCAAGATAAAAACTATACAACTGATCTCCCTCTTGAACGAGTGCGAGGTCGGTGCACATTTTCCGCTCCAACTACATGGCTTCAGTGAGTTATATTGCCAATTTCGAGGCAGTTTTGTGCCTGCCAGAAGCTAAATTGACATTGCCCAAAACTCATTTCACATCAGACCTGTACAACCATAACCACTTTAATGAAATGCCCTTTACATACCCAGCTGGAGTTTACATTGCCCGAAGCAAGTGACAACCAGTCCCAAACATATTGCAAACTGTTAATCATCTTCTTTTGCACAGAATGGTACTTATAGCCACACACCACACTCTCAATTACATAACAATTCCTTCAGAAAACAACACAAAACAAAAATTAAGCACGGCAGATTAATCCTCTTACGCTGAAGCCAAAAGGCACAGCGTGAAAAGATAAATCTCGCTATTAGCGGACAACAAGAACCTCACATAATAGTAAACAAAGCACAGCCTCATTCCAAACACTGAATTCAAAAGCATTTGATGATTATCCCACGATCATTCCTGCGGGAAGATGGCCCCACTGCTTCCTTCCGAATCACACCTAAACTAGGACAAAAACCGCAAGCTATTACCGGAGGCATTCAGAGTAGGCCATCAAACTCCATAGCAACAAACAAGGCACAGGTGTTTTTGTGGTGATAGTGAAGGGAGCACTGCTGCACTCATGGCTGGAACCATTAGTCACCATGAATTCGAGTTGCCTGCGAAGGATTTGGTGTTTCATTCTCGAGAGTGAGAGAGACAGGCACTGGAGATGTGTGTGAAAGATTGGAATCAATTGAAGTCTTCAAAATGTCGACGCTGTTCAGAAGTTAAATAGTTTGCACTGGTCAGTGACTTAGTAACAATGAGATATAAACCTGGGCCTCTGCAGTAATGCAAGAACCACAGCACCGGAGATTGAGAATAGCAAGGTGTTACAATCTGTTTTTACAGAACCACAAATAGTGACAGCCCAGAGCGAGGTCCGTGAGCCCATCATGTCTGTGCTGGCAACTCACCTGGTGCCAGTTCCTCCGCCTCCTCCCCAAAGCCCTGCACTGTCTTCCTTTTCACATAATGATCCAACTCCTGTCATGATATTCAAACATACATCATAACACATACATAATGATAGACAGACCAACAGACCAATTAGCACACATAACACGACAGCCAATCACAGACAAGAGCAGACACAGTATAAGACAAGAAACACGACACCTCCTGGCCAGTCCATCTGGAGACAGCACAGGGCCAGGACCTCATTAGCAAGACACTCACACTGTCACCACATGCTGAGTACCAAGTCAGATGTGTAAATAGCTAGTTGGAATAAAACTGCGTTGTACCAATCGCAACCGTGTTGGTTCGTCTGTACCTCAGAGCACCCAACACCTCATGGTACCAGTGAGTGAATCGATGCCTACCGGCAAATCTGCCATCCTGAGCCATGGACACCCGCAACAAACCGCAGCCGTTACAAGTCGCTGGGAACCTGGGCACAAATTGGAAGCTCTTCAAGCAGCGATTCGAACTGTTCATGCGAGCCAATGAAAAGCAGGGCGCCTCGGACGAAACAAAGATTGCCATGCTCCTCACTACCGCAGGTCAGCACGCCATCGATGTATACAACTCCTTGGTGTTCGCGGAAGGCGAGAACAAATCTAAGTATGACACGGGCCTCCTCAAGCTCGACCAGCTCTTCAACGTTGAGGTCAATGAAAGCTTTGAGAGGTATGTCTTTCAGCAGCGCCTACAAGGTAAGGATGAGCTCTTTCAGTGCTTCCTGACGCACCTCCGCATACTCGCGCAGTCCTGCGGTTACGGCACCACTTCAGAGTCCATGATCCGGGACCAGATCATTTTTGGCGTTGCCTCCAGTGGCCTACTCCAGCAGCTCCTAAAAATTAAAGGCCTGACCTTAGCATCTGCAGTTGAAGCCTGTGTCCTGCATGAAAATGCGACCAGCCGCTATGCCCAATTTCAGGCGACCAAATCGGCTCCGAGGGGGTCCCACGCGATCGAATCGGCAAGCCAGGCCGCCCACGAGGCCGAACGCGTCCAGGCAATCGAGTTTCTCCCGGCCCGCGGCCCGGACGAGGGCGGCCGTTTCGCGCGCTTTTTGAGGCCTCCCGCGTTTGTGCGCGCCAAAACCTATGGCAACACTGAGGGACGTGCTGCGCAGGCGCGCCCGACGCAAGACAGAACTGCGCATGCGCAGTGGCGTAACGAACGCCATGACGTCACGACGTGCGGCAACTGTGGAGCTGCACATTTAAAAGGGCAATGTCCTGCAAAAACCCGACAATGCCTACGCTGTGGCAAGATGGGCCACTACGCTGCCTACTGTCGAGCGGCTCAACCTGTGGATCTTCCGCATCTCCGACAACCTCGCAGACACGTGCGGACCATTCAGCCTCCACATCAGGACATCTAAACCGACGACACAGATGACCAAGACGCCTTCCGGGTTGCGGTCATTGATGCAAACCGGGTCAACACCATCAATCCGGCCGATGAATGGAGTGCCACCCTGACGGTCAACCGATCGCCGATCACTTTCCGCCTGGACACTGGCGCCTCCGCCAACCTCATAGCATGGTCAGCCTTCTATGCCATGAAGGTCAGACCACCAATCCAGCCATCCCGGTGCAAGATGGTTGACTACAACGGGAACGTTGTCCCGGCCATGGGATCCTGCCAGCTCCAGGTGACACACAAAACACACACGGTCACACTCTCGTTCGAGATAGTTGGCTCATCGAAGGACTCCTTGCTGGGCGCACAGGCATGTAAGGCTCTCCACCTTGTGCAACAAATTCTCTCTCTCTCTCCAGACGGCACGCCTGACTTCCCGGATGCAGAGTTCAACGCACAGCTCCAATCGCTCCTCGCCCACAACCAGGAGGCATTCGAAGGCATGGGAACACTGCCATACACCTACCGAATTCGCCTCAAAACGGACGCCATCCCGGTCGTTCACGAACCGCGCAGGGTTCCTGCGCCACTTAAAGACCGCCTCAAGCTGCAGCTGCAGGATCTCCAGGACCAAGGGGTCCTATCCAGGGTCACGGAGCCCACGCCATGGGTCAGCTCCATGGTGTGTGCCAAGAAGCCCTCTGGCGAGCTCCGCATCTGTATAGACCCCAAAGACCTCAATAATAACATTATGCGGGAACATTATCCCATACCCAAACAGGAGGAGATCACCAGTGAAATGGCCCAGGCGAAGATATTCACGAAACTGGATGCTTCTAAAGGATTTTGGCAGATCCAACTGGACCCGCCCAGCCGAAAGCTATGTACCTTCAACACCCCTTTCGGCAGATTCTGCTACAACCGGATGCCATTTGGCATCATCTCGGCATCCGAGGTCTTCCATAGAATCATGGAGCAGATGATGGAAGGCATCGAAGGGGTGCGCGTATATGTGGACGACGTCATCATCTGGTCCACCACACCGCAGGAGCACATACATCGTCTCCAAAGCGTTTTTGCCCGCATACGGGAAAACGGCCTGCGCCTCAACCGAGCCAAGTGCTCCTTTGGCCAGACCGAGTTGAAGTTCCTGGGGGACCATATCTCCCGGTCAGGGGTCCGTCCGGATGCAGACAAGGTGAGCGCCATCACAGCCATGCCGCAGACGGCCGACAAGAAGGCTGTCCTACGCTTCCTTGGCATGGTCAACTTCCTAGGGAAGTTCATTCCCAACCTTGCCTCCCACACGACGACTCTGCGCCACCTCATCAGAAAATCCACAGAGTTCCAGTGGCAACACACACACCAGCTGGAATGGGAGGAGCTCAAACGCAAACTCACTACGGCACCAGTGTTGGCGTTTTTTGACACGTCTCGTGCCACCAAAATCTCAACTGA
The DNA here is from genome assembly GCF_047496885.1 of Scyliorhinus torazame. Classification (NCBI taxonomy): domain Eukaryota; kingdom Metazoa; phylum Chordata; class Chondrichthyes; order Carcharhiniformes; family Scyliorhinidae; genus Scyliorhinus; species Scyliorhinus torazame. The sequence continues at coordinate 212,766,599 of NC_092719.1, forward strand.
TGCCAGCCAATCCGGCATTGGAGCAGTGCTCCTGCAGAGGGATGACACAGCATCATGGGTCCCAGTGGTCTATGCATCGCGGGCCATGACCCCCACAGAGCAGCGCTACGCGCAAATCGAAAAAGAATGCCTGGGCTTGCTAACCGGTTTAGACAAGTTCCACGATTACGTCTATGGTCTTCCACGGTTCACGGTCGAAACTGACCACCGCCCCCTGGTCAGCATAATAAACAAGGACCTGAACAAGATGACCCCTCGCCTCCAGCGCATCCTACTTAAACTCAGGAGGTATGACTTCCAACTGGTCTACACTCCAGGGAAGGACCTCATCGTGGCGGATGCCCTATCCAGAGCAGTGAGCACGCCGCCAGATGCGGAGGGGTTCGTATGTCAGGTCGAGGCACAGGTGGCTTTTACAGCGGCAAATCTGTCAGCCGACGACTCGAGTCTGGCCCGTATCCGCCGAGAGACAGCGGCCGACCCCCTTCTGCAGCGAGTGATGCGCCACATGACGGGAGGATGGCTCAAAGGGCAGTGCCCGCAGTTCTATAATGTACGAGACGACCTAGCCATCATTGGTGGGATCCTTCTGAAGCTGGACCGGATTGTGATTCCGGACAGCATGCGCCAGCTGGTTCTCGACCAACTACACAAAGGCCACTTGGGGGTCGAGAAGTGCAGACGGAGGGCCCGAGAGGCGGTATACTGGCCGGGCATCAGTGACGATATTGCCAACATGGTGCTCAACTGTACAACCTGCCAAAGGTTTCAGCCGGCGCAACCTCCTGAGACGCTTCTGCCCCGTGAGCTGGTGACGTTCCCCTGGGCGAAGGTGGTTCACGCGCTCGGCAGGGACTATGTCATCATAGTTGACTACTTCTCAAACTACCCAGAAGTCATACGCCTGCACGATTTGACGTTGTCTGCTGTCATCAGGGCCTGCAAAGACACCTTTGCTCGCCACGGCATTCCGATGACTGTCATGTCGGACAATGGGCCCTGTTTTGCCAGCCAGGAATGGTCATTGTTTGCTGCCTCATATGGCTTCACACACGTGACGTCCTGCCCTCTGCATCCCCAGTCCAATGGAAAGGCGGAGAAAGGCGTTCACATTGCCAAGCGGCTCCTCTGCAAGGCTGCTGCTGCCGGATCGGACTTCTACCTCGCCCTGCTGGCCTATCGCTCGGCCCCACTAGCCACTGGTCTCTCACCAGCACAGCTGCTGATGGGTCGCGCCCTCAGAACCACTGTGCCTTCCATCCTGGCACCAACAATAGACCATGCTCCGGTACTGCATAGGATGCAACTGCAGCGCGATCGCCAGAAGAGATCGTACGACATACGGGCAACTGATCTTCCCTCCCTGGCCCCTGGAGACAACGTCCGCATCCACCTACCAGACGGTGGCTGGTCAGCACCTGCCGAAGTTCTCCGACGCATGGCTTCCCGCTCGTTCCTGGTACGCATGCCGTATGGATCCGTGCGTAGGAGCAATCGCCGAGCCCTTCGCTTACTTCCACGCTCGCAACGGGACCCTACACAGACGCCGTGTCCTCCACTGGTTCCTGATAGCGACTTCGTGGAGCTGCCATATACCATGCCCCTTCTGTCGCCGTCCGTGGCCAGGCTCGCACCTCAGCCGGTGGTTCTCGACCCACCCTTGAGGCGGTCAACCCGAATTCGTCGCCCACCTACTAGACTGGACTTATGAGACTGTTCACACGTCAAACTTTAGCAACTACTGTTTTGTAACATGTCACTGTTTTATCATTCCAGGCCTCATTTGATCGGTCCAAATTTCAACGTTGTTCTTCTTTTGTTATGGTACAACCTCGTTAGCATGTCACACCTGACATCGCCCCTTGTATATAGATAAGCCCCATGTACATGATGTAAATATTACGCACACACACCTTTAGCTGCACCCAGGACACATTTATATTTATAACCACGTAGGCACATAATCTTGTAAAAAAAAAAGGGGGATGTCATGATATTCAAACATACATCATAAGACATACATAATGATAGACAGACCAACAGACCAATTAGCACACATAACACGACAGCCAATCACAGACAAGAGCAGACACAGTATAAGACAAGAAACACAACACTTCCTGGCCAGTCCATCTGGAGACAGCACAGGGCCAGGACCTCATTAGCAAGACACTCTCTTGAATGCTTCGCCTGGGCCGGCCTCCACCACACTCTCAGGTAGTGCATTATCCTAACCGCTCACTGCGTGAGAAAGCTTTTCCTCATGGGGGCACTCTAAGGTCCTTGACGGAAACCTTATTCAGTCTTGGCCTATATGCAAATCCACAGCAATGTAGTTAGCTGCCCAGCACATCACTCGGTTGTATCAAACCTGCCACTGGGCGGCACGGTAGCACAGTGGTTAGCACGGTTGCTTCACAGCTCAACCCCTCCGGCGCCAACCCCTCCGGCGTCCACCTAGCCCCCGGAAGGGCGGAGTATTGCTTTTGAGGGCTTCATGTTTGGATCAATATGCTGAGCCACTTCGCAGAGTTCTGTGACGGCTGCACGATTCACCAAGCATCTGCCTGAAACTTCTTATTCACTTGATACTCTCCCGCTGTAATCGTCATTGTAACGATCGCAAGCAATTTATCATCTGTAGATGTGACAGAACCAAACTGTTACATGCTGCTTCATCAGACCTTTCAGCTGACACCTCTCCAGTGGACGCTTGTGTTGCGTCCTGTAGCCCCCGGTCTGTTCAGCTGACGTTTTACAACACCCACATTTCCACACACATCTATCGCTTTCTTGAGCATAAGTCCTCCACCTTCCAGCAGCCTAGCTCTCACTGAGGCGTCTCGTCTGTCTCAGATGATTCTATCTTTAATCAGGTCATCTTCCCAAAAAAATATTTTTATTGATCATTTTTTAATTAATTCAAAACCATAAAACAAAACAACCAACCAAACACAGCAGCATCAACCCCCCCTAACAGCTGATGGTGTTGTAACTGTTGTAATGATGTACACAGAACATATGGTTGATTAATTATAAAGATGATTTATTAATAAACCCGTGGAAAAGATAACTAAGGAACTACAGTACAGATAATGGCTACTAAATGGATTCAGTAAATTCTCCTGGAGCTGCTCGAAGTGTGACTGTCTTCTTGTACATCTTACTACCAACTGCCGGGTGTGTTGAGTCACGCGATGGATCTCTATCGACACCAGCTGGTTGGAGGTCGCATTACTAACTGTATGCACAACTGTGCACGGGTATGTCACCACAGCTAAGACATCCGCCCCTACTGCCGTCTGCAACTCCGGCAGGTCTGACACTCCGAATATGGCCGCTAGGGGACTGGGCTCCAAATTCATCTGTAAAATCTCGGACATGGTGCTAAGGAAGGAGACTCAATATCTCACCAGTTCAGGACACTCCCAGAACATGTGCACATGGTTTCCGCCGACCGGCGCCCAAAATGGCGCAAATCCTCCGCATCTTTGGGGGCCGAGGCCTAACCTTAAGGGGCTAGGTCGGCGCCGGACTAATTTCCGCCCCGCTAGCTGGCGGAAAAGGCCTTTGGTGCCCCGCCAGCTGTCGCGGAAATGACATCTCCTGGCGGCGCATGCACGGGAGCGTTAGTGGCCGCTCACAGCATCCCCGCGCATGCACAGTGGAGGGGGTCTCTTCCACCTCCACCAAGGTGGAGACCGTGGCGAAGGCGGAAGAAAAAGAGTGCCCCCCCGGCACAGGCACGCCCGCAGATCGGTGGGCCCCGATCGCGGGCCAGGCCACCGTGGGGGCACCCCCCGGGGCCAGATCGCCCCGCGCCCTCCCCCCCCCAGGACCCCGGAGCCCGCCCGCGTCGCCTTGTCCTGCTGGTAAGGTAGGTGGTTTAATCTACGCCGGCGGGACAGGCATTCTAGCAGCGGGACTTCGGCCCATCCAGGCCAGAGAATCGCGGGGGGAGGGGGGCCCGCCAACCGGCGCGCCGCGATTCCCGCCCCCGCCGAATATCCGGTGCCAGAGAATTCGGTAACCGGCGGGGGCGGGATTCACGCCAGCCCCCGCTGATTCTCCGGCCCGGCGGGGGGTCGGAGAATCTCGCCCCAGAGCATATCTGCCCTCCCATATCTGCCCCCCCCCCCCCCCCCACCACCACGCCCGCCACTACCTTCTGCATCCGGAACCGGACATCAGATCATCTTTTAGCTGTCCGAATTCACACAATTCTGCAAGCCGGGTTATGTAGTCACGTGCTGTTTGATGGAATCATTTTCACCTTGAGCTCTAGTGTGGAATACAGAACGTTCATAAACTACATTCACTTGCAGTTCAAAGCATGCGTTCAAGGATGTCAAAACCTCTATTGTCTGTTTCCTTTGTTTGTTAGATTTAGGGTGGAATACAATTTGTAGCAGTCCCCCCCCCCCCCCCCCGCCCCCAGCAGTGTTGGAAATATGGCCACTCGTATCGGTTCCAATTTGTTAATTAAGCTTATAGTTTTGCCATTGCATGTGGAAAAACTGTCAATTGTGCCACATATCACCTTTTATTTCTACTGGAGCAGGGAGAGGAACGTTTACAACCATAGCAACTCACCGAGTATTTTACTTTCAACCTTTGGTTTGTGTTTGCTTTTCTTTGTCCTTTTCAGCAGCTCTCAGCCGATTTGAACATTGCTGTGGCTTCTCTACAGCATGACCAGGAATTCAAAACTCTATTTTTCTTTACTTCTGACAACATGTTTCAGGTTCAAAGACAGCAGTGCTTCTTAGCGTGACATCTTTATTGAACTGATCTAACTGCTCACAGAGAGAGTGCCTCATGACAGAGGTCACATGACTACAGAAAGTCAGCTGGGACATGTCGTACTGTTTCATTTCAAAACCAAAACACTGTCAAACTAGGAGAACTGTCCAAATATTGATCCGAAGAGGCTGAATTTCATCAGGAATTCTCTGAATCTCCCTTTGGAGACACACCATCCCCAAAACACAAAGATCAGTTCGACCTCCAAATTGTGATCCTTCACCTATTACCTAAAAGTCAAGGTGAAGTCAAGGAGCGGGGCCTCTGTGCACGAGGAGATCCCACTCGATTTTGAATGAGATATTAAACAAAGTCCTTCTGCCTGTCCTCTCCAGTGGGCGTGCAAGATCCCACAGCACTGTTTTGAAGGACAAAGAACAAAGAACAAAGAAAATTACAGCACAGGAACAGGCCCTTCGGCCCTCCCAGCCTCCCAAGAATATTTTTGCCTATTTTCCAAGGATCTACTTCCCTCTGTTCCCCGCCCGTTCATATATCTGTCTAGATGCATCTTAAATGATGCTATCGTGCCCGCCTCTACCACCTCCGCTGGCAAAGTGTTCCAGGCACCCTCTGCGTAAAAAGCTTTCCACGTACATCTCCCTTAAACTTTCTCCCTCTCACCTTGAAATCGTGACCCCTTGTAATTGACACCCCCGCTCTTGGAAAAAGCTTGGTGCTATCCACCCTGTCCATACCTCTCATAATTTTGTAGACCTCAATCAGGTCCCCCCTCAACCTCCGTCTTTCCAACGAAAACAATCCAAATCTACTCAACCTTTCTTCATAGCTAGCGCCCTCCATACCAGGCAAGAGCAGGGGCGATCTTGCCAGTGTCCACGTCCAATATTTCGCCCTCAAACCGATTTCACTAAAATAGATGATCCGTTCATTAACACACTGCTGTATGGGAGAACTCATTGTGCACAGATTGGTTGCCATATTTCCAACACGCGACACTGACGACACCTCAAAAGGCACCTCATTGGCTGCAAAGTGCTTCGGGACATCCTGACGTCATGGTCGTTGCGATGTGAATGAAAATCTTCCGTTATCTTTTTAGCTTTGAGGCACAATCAATTTGACTGGAGACGAAGTTGAATCCAAACTGAGGCTTTATTAGTATCAGATGTATGGCCTCCCACAGCAGCTGGCGAAATGGCTGCGAGCTGGAGGCCACGCATATTTACAACCCTGCTCCTGGGCGGAGCTAGCATGCAGGGGCCACACGCAAACCTGTAGTGCAGGTTCTACCGTACAACCTCTAATATCAGAACACAGTGGTTTACCACATTCACCCCCTGTTAAAACTGAGTCCGACGGGGTGGTGGATAACTGTATACAATTAGAAATTTTAATATTTACAGAGCAGTAAAAAAAAATGTCTCTGGTCATCCGGCGGGCCGGACCAGGTTCAGCCTTGATGGTTCTTTGAGATCGACAAAGTGGTAACGGCGATGTTGGCGCTGTCATGGTCGAAGTTGACTCCGGGAGCATGCCAAAATCCTCTTCATCAACGGGGGTGGGCAGGGGGAGGACGGACGGTCCTAGGGGGGGTGATGGGGGCGGCGGGGGAGGGGAGGGTTGCGCCGGGGGCGACGGGGGTGGTGTGGGGGTGGAACCTGCTGGTGCCAGGTCCCTGAGGGAGACGGTATCCTGGCGGCCATCAGGGGACGTCACATAGGCGTACTGTGGGTTTGCGTGGAGCAAGTGCACCCTTTCCACCAACAGATCCGCCTTGTGGAGCCGCACATGTTTACGGAGAAGCACGGTTCCCGGAGCTGTGAGCCAAGTTGGGAGCGATACACCGGATGTGGACTTCCTGGGGAAGGCAAAAAGACGTTCATGAGGTGTACTGTTAGTGGCAGTGCAGAGTAATGAGCGAATGGAATGGAGTGCATCAGGGAGGACCTCTTGCCAGCGGGAGGCCGGGAGATTTCTGGACCGTAGGGCCAGCTGGACGGTCCTCCATACCGTCCCATTCTCCCTTTCTACCTGTCCGTTTCCCCGGGGGTTGTAGCTCGTCATTCTGCTGGAGGCGATACCCCTGCTGAGCAGGAACTGGCGTAGCTCATCACTCATGAATGAGGATCCCCTGTCACTGTGGATGTAGGCGGGGAAACCGAACAGAGTGAAGATAGAATTAAGGGCTTTAATGACGGTGGCAGACGTCATGTTGGGGCACAGGATGGTGAAGGGGAACCGGGAGTATTCATCGATCACACTGAGGAAATATGTGTGTCGATCGGAGGAGGGGAGGGGGCCTTTGAAATCGACGCTGAGGCAATCAAAGGGGCGGGAGGCCTTCACCAGGCGCGCGCGGTCCGGCTGGTAGAAGTGCAGCTTGCACTCCGCACAGACCTGGCAGTCCTTGGTGATTGTCCTTACTTCCTCGACGGAGTAGGGCAAATTTTGTGCCTTAATGAAATGGTACAACTGAGTGGCCCCTGGGTGCCAAAGGCTGTCGTGCAGGGCCCGGAGTCGGTCTACCTGTGCGCTGGCACATGTACCTCGGGATAGGGCGTCTGGGGGCTCGTTGAGTTTGCCAGGGCGATACTTAATCTCGTAATTATAGGTGGAGAGCTCGATTCTCCATCGCAAGATTTTATCATTTTTGATCTTGCCCCGCTGGGTGTTGTTGAACATGAAGGCTACCGACCGTTGGTCAGTGAGGAGAGTGAATCTCCTGCCGGCCAGGTAATGCCTCCAATGCCGTACAGCTTCAACGATAGCTTGGGCCTCTTTTTCGACGGATGAGTGCCGAATTTCGGAGGCATGGAGGGTGCGGGAAAAGAATGCCACGGGCCTGCCTGCCTGGTTGAGGGTGGCGGCAAGGGCGACGTCCGATGCGTCGCTTTCTACTTGGAAAGGAAGTGTTTCGTCTACAGTGTGCATTCCCGCTTTGGCAATATCAGCTCTGATCCGGGCGAAAGCCTGTTGGGCCTCGGCCGTCAGGGGGAAATGAGTGGACTGTATGAGTGGGCGGGCCTTGTCCGCATAGTTTGGGACCACTGCGCGTAATATGAGAAGAACTCCAGGCAACGTTTGAGGGCCTTGGGGCAATGGGGGAGGGGGAGCTCCATGAGATGGCGCATGCGGTCGGGATCGGGCCCCAGAACTCCATTCTGGACCACGTAGCCGGGGATGGCTAAGCGGTTTGTGCGGAACACACACTTCTCCTTGTTGTACGTGAGGTTGAGGAGAGTGGCGGTGCGGAGAAATTTAGCGAGGTTAGCGTCGCGGTCCTGCTGGTCATGGCCTCAGATGGTCACATTGTCTAGGTATGGAAACGTGGCCCGCAAACCGTACCGGTCGACCGAAACCCTGTTGGTGACGCCGAAGGGGACCCTAAGGAAGTGATATAGCCGGCTGTCTGCCTCGAAGGCGGTGTATGGCTGGTCCAATTTACGGATGGGGAGCTGGTGGTAAGCGGATTTCAGGTCCACCGTTGAGAAGACCCGGTACTGTGCAATCTGGTTAACCATGTCAGATATGCGTGGGAGGGGGTATGCGTCGAGCTGTGTGTACTTGTTGATGGTCTGGCTGTAGTCCACGACCATTCGGTTTTTCTCCCCAGACTTAACCACTACCACTTGAGCTCTCCAGGGGCTGTTGCTGACCTCGATGATACCTTCCCGAAGCAACCACTGGACCTCGGACCTGATGAAGGCCTTACCCTGGGTGCTGTACCGTCTGCTCCTGGTGGCGACGGGTTTGCAATCTGGAGTTAGATTGGCAAAGAGGGAAGGAGGATCGACCTTTAGGGTCGCGAGGCAGCACACAGTGAGGGGTGGTAAGGGTCCGCCGAATTTAAGGGTCAGGCTCTGGAGGTTGCACTGGAAGTCTAGGCCGAGGATAAGTGCAGCGCAGAGGTTAGGGAGGACGTAGAGGCGAAAGCTGTGGAGCTCTACGCCTTGGACTGTGAGCGTGACCGTGCAGTACCCCCGGATCGCTACGCGATGGGACCCGGAGGCCAGGGAGATTTTTTGATTGGTAGGGTGTACCTTAAGGGAGCAGCGCCTTACCGTATTTGGGTGTACAAAGCTCTTGGTGCTCCCAGAGTCCAGTAGGCAGGAGGTCACATGGCCGTTGACTTTCACGCTGGTGGATGCGTTGGTCAGATTATGTGGTCGGGACTGGTCGATTGCCATGGAGGCGAGCCGTGGTTGATCGTCGGGTAGTGAGGCGGCCATTGAGTTCAGGTCCTGGAACGCCGTTAGTGTCCATGTGCTGCGGGGTGGACAAGATGGCGGTGCCCGGAGATCCTGGGGATTACAAGATGGCGGCGCCCATGGAACGCACGTTGCGGGGGTGGAGCAAGCTTTGTTTAAAAATGTCATTTGGAAAGCCGGGGGCGAAATTCTCCCCCAACGGCGGGATGTCCGCCGACTGGCGCCAAAAACGGCACCAATCAGACGGGCATCGCGCCGGCCCAAAGGTGCGGAATGCTCCGCATCTTTGGGGGCCGAGCCCCAACATTGAGGGGCTAGGCCGACGCCGGAGGGATTTCCGCCCCGCCAGCTGGCGGAAATGGCGTTTGGTGCCCCGCCAGCTGGCGCGGAAATGCGGCGCATGCGCGGTAGCGTCAGCGGCCACCGACAGTTTCCCGCGCATGCGCAGTGGGGAGAGTCTCTTCCGCCTCCGCCATGGTGGAGGCCGTTGCGGAGGCGGAAGGGAAAGATTGCCCCCACGGCACAGGCCCGCCCGCGGATCGGTGGGCCCCAATCGTGGGCCAGGCCACCGTGGGGGCACCCCCCGGGGTCAGATCGCCCCGCGCCCCCCCCCAGGACCCCGGAGCCCGCCCACGCCGCCTGGTCCCGCCGGTAAATACCAGGTTTGATTTACGTCGGCGGGACAGGCAATTCCTGGGCGGGGCTTCGGACCATCCGGGCCGGAGAATTGAGCGAGGGGTCCCGCCAACCGGCGCGGCCCGATTCCCACCCCTGCCCAATCTCCGGTTCCGGAGACTTCGGCGGGGGCGGGGGCGGGATTCACGGCGGCCAACGGCCATTCTCCGACCCGGCGGGGGGTCGGAGAATGGCGCCCAAGAGCTGGATTTCGGAAGGCAGACATTAGGGGAAAGCATAATTATGAGAGAAGATGTTTATAGGAGTGGTGTTTGGAAACACTCATGTGACAATCACCTGGGGGGGGGGGGGTTCTGAGAAGACATCCACACACATTCACTTGGGGTTCAGAGTGGGGGTTGTATTTTCTCACAGTCATCTTGTGTGCTCAAAAGGGACTTTGTGTTAATGAGACCATTGTAGATTAGAATGTAATTTGTAATCCATGTTAATGCTAAAAGCTGCGCGTGATTGTTAAACCTCGTGGGAAGTAAAGGAGTGTTGTTATCATAATTCGATTTTTCATGTTTAATAAATGTTTTTTCTTGTTGTTAAAGCTAATTAGCGACCTTGTGGCTCTGTTGCTCCATGTTTTATTTTTTAAATGTATACGTTACATCTTTTGAGACAAGGTTCCATTCTGGGACCTTCCTAGTCCAGTTATAACATCAACTGGGATCATATCATCAGGATTTGTGCTCCTGGTTCTGAGCCCTCGGCTGTTACTCTCCATCGCTTTCTGCTATCTTACTGCCGGAAAAATGCCACAGTATCTGTCAAGTCAGAGATGAGCCAGTGTCTCTGCAGACTTCTGGCATGTGAGACTTCCGGTGGTGGCCGTGGTCTGACCGGTCGCACACAAGGTGGCTCCGGCTCGGAGGTGTTGGTTTTGGGCCTTTCTTAAAGTGCAGGTGAGAAGAGGGGTGATGGATTCTCCCCCAGGGTGATGGACTCTCCTCCAGGGTGATGGACTCGCCCCCAGGGTGGAATATCGGCGGGGTATCAGACCCGGATAAAGTCGATGAGAGCCCTGACTTAGGAGTTGGAAGACGCTCGTGGTGCAGCACCATTGGAAAAAATGGCGGAGGGGGAAGGGTTGCCGTCGTCTGCCACACTGTGGAGCATTTGATGGACTTTATTCATGGAGAATTTTGGCAAAAGCGAGAGGAGATGCAGGGAGACTGGTCGGGTACGACTGAGGGGGCAGTAGCCCCTCTTCGCGGGACTCTGGGTCGTGTGGAGAAACGGTTGGGAGCGCAAGGTGCAACAATGCAAGAGGTGGGAAGGGTGGTGTTGAGCCATAATGACCAGATCGTTTTGTTGGAGGCGGAGATGGCAATGCTGGGGAGGCCTGTAAAATGCTGCGTACGAGGGTGGACGACCAGGAGAATCGATCCAGGCGGCAGAGCTTGCGAATCGTGGGTTTGCCGGAGGGAGTAGAGGGAACGAGTGCCATGGGCTACGTCTCGAGGATGTTTGAGAAGTTGGTGGAGGAGAGGATCTTCGATAAGGCCCCAGAGGTGGATTATGCCCATCGGTCCTTGAGACAGGGGACGAGGGCTGGGGGCCACCTCGAGCGGTGATTGTGCGAATGCGCAAATTCCAGGACAAGGAAAAGATTCTGAGGTGGACCAAGGAGACTGGAGACTGTACCGGCAGGGGAATCAGATCTGCATTTACCAGGACATTGGGGATGACCTGGCCAAGTGAGGGCAGGGTTCAACAAGGCCAGGGGGAGTCACCATGCTACCAGGGTATGCTGGTGAATGGAACCATTGTGGGGTGGGTGCTGCAATGGGTAGCCTGAATGGGGAGCTGGGGGGGAGGGGATTGGGGGGAGGGGTGGGGAGAGGGGAGTGGGCTGGTGACACAGTTGGTTTTGTGGTTGGGTTTAGGTGTGAATAGAGGGGGCGCCCATTTTGGACGGTGCAGATTAGTGAGGGGTCGGATGATTGAGCGGGATTTGGGATAGGTTAGGGTGGCAGTCCTCAGTAGAGAGGAGGACAGAAACCCCCGCTTGGGATTGTAGCGTGGATTGTGCCCGGATTAAATGGTCGATTAAGCAGTCTCGTGTGTTTGCGCATCGAAAGAGATTGCGGTCTACCTGCAGGAGACACATCTACGGGTGAAGGATCAGATACGGTTCAGGAAGGGATAGGTGGAGTTTGACCCGAAGCCGAGGGGGGGGCTGTTCCAGATCTAGTCTCGGAGGATCAGGCGTGGTAAGTTAAGGGGAGGCAGTTGTCAAGTAACATCAGGAGATTATTGAATGTGGGGATGACCCCGTCATAGATTCGAGTGCCGGAGGTGATCATATCAAGGATGGGGAGTGTCATGTGAGAGTACCTTTAAGAAATGGGTGTTTAAGAAATGTACCTTTAAGAAATGGGTGTTTGTCAGTGATGTCAGAGTGTGGGTGGAGCTGGGCTGTCTGTCAGTTTTTTACTTTTGTTTTAGGCTGTTGGCTGCAGAGTGTGTTTTAGTTTCGTTTTCAGTGTTGGAGCTGAAGCCAGACAGACCAGGTGCACTGTTGATCTCTCTGCCATGAAAAGACTATCTCTTGATCATTTGGTGAATTCAGAATTATAAATGTTCTCAGTAGTGAATGTAAACCTAATGTGCTTCTGTTAAAAGGTGTTTCTTTTGTCTTCTGGATGTTGTTTGGGAAGCTTTTAAGGATTACTTAGTGTTGTATTCTTTGGGGGTTATATTTGAATTTATTGCTGCTAAGATGTTCACTGTATGTTTTAAAAAGGTTAACTTGAGTTCATAGAATAAACATTGTTTTGCTTTAAAAAAATACTTTTCCATCTCTGCTGTACCCCACCTGTAGAGTGGGCCGTGTGCTCCCCATACCACAATCTATTAGAAGTTGTGGGTCAGGTGAACTCCATGTTACACTTTGGGGTTCTCTAAAACCCTGGCCCATAACAGGAGAAGATCTTTGATCCTGTTGAATGGCGTTACTTGTTAGATTCTTTAGAGGTTTGGGTTTGGGCCAACGTTTGTTGCATGGGCACGGTTATTATATTCACCCCATTGGCGATTGCAAGGACAAATGTGCTGAATTTGGGGTATTTTATGTTGTATAGGGGGACAAGGCAGGGATGCCCGCTGTCTCCATGGTTGTTCGTGTTGGCGATTGTGCTCCAAGCGTTGAATGAGTGGCAGGTGATTGTGAAAGGTGGGGGGTAGAGAGCACAGGGTGTTGTTGTATGCCGATGACTTATTGTATGCGTTGCTAATCCACTGGAGAGTATGGGAACAATTATGGACCTGTTGGAAAATTCGGGGCATTTTTGACATATGAGTTGAACGTGGGGAAAAAGTGAGGTCTTCTCGGTGAATGCTCAGGTGAAAAGTGTGACAATTAATAAATAATAATCTTTATTATCACAAGTAGGCTTACATATGTTGCTAATTGTGTTTCTCTTAATTTGGCTCTGAAGATGGCAGCCAATATGGTCGCCTTCCTTTATTCTAATTACGTTTGCTCTAGAGTCGCCAGGTATCTTTCGATACCGCCACAAGGTTCAGAACCGAATACTGATCAAAGACTCAATACACCAGTTAGTAAGGTCAAACTCAATGCTCATTTATTTACCCACACCGTCAAATATACTCATGCATAAAACTCTACAAACTAGACTATCACTACTGCTAAAGCCTATACTTAGCTTCGGGCGCCCACTCAGTCAGAGGAACAATGGCCGTTGTCCGGTTCTGAGGCTGCTGGGGTCGAACTGGTCTGGAATAACAGCTAGGAGCGTCTTGTTCTGATGTTGCTGTTGGGCAGGTCTCTCCTCGGTGAGAGCCGGAGCCACAAGAGAGCGATTCTCTCTTGGGGGATCCTTCTTATACCCAAAAGGGGCTTCGCGCGCTTTTGGGCGGGCCTTGAACATGGCCCCAATTACTTGGGACGTTTCCCAATCGTTCCTGTCGATTTCCTCCAATAGGTGCCCTGATTGCTGGGCGTGTCCTAGGTGGCCGTTGGCCTGCTTTGTTCTGGTCTCCTCTGGCGCCGGGGTGTCTGTCTCGGTATTGTTTCCTTAAATGTTACCTTTTTGTCCCCGGGGATGGCTCATTAGTATGGTAATGGTTTTGCAGTGTCGGTCTTGTCTGTGAGCTACGGCTCCAATCAACAGACAAACCCTGCACCTGCTTGCTTTCTCAGTGCTGTCCATTTTCCCTGCAATCTTTGCAAAGTGTCCATTTTGTAATCGGGAAGTGGCCATCCCAGATGGCGACACACCCTCCTTGTGATCCTCAACGCGAAACGTGAAGGATCACATTACTGCGTCGTCTTCGTTCTCTGACCAAGCGGGGCACTCATAAGCAGTTCACGGGCTCTACACTGCCCATCCTATGAAACGCAATTCTTTACCTAAAATCGTTTTACTTACATACATCAGTATAAAACTCTACAGAGCGCAATGACATTCAAGCATGCATTACAAAATAAAAAAACTGGAACCTCTAACTATCCTCAATAAACTATCCTCACTCAAACAATCAAAAATAATCTACAACACTTTAAATGTACAAAATAGCAGCGACACAAGTTTCTCTGTGCTGGCAGTCAGGCACCGAGGTTTACATTTCTTTACTGAACAAAACACACATAAAGAGGAGCGGATGCACTTTAATTCATGTCAAGGGGTTCAGGGGTTTGGTGAAGTCTGAAAATAGGGGACCTCAACGTGTATACCGGGGTGCGAGAGCGGTAGGCTCTCCTTCGCTATTTTCTGATTCTAAGTGTCTGCACGACACTGCAGAGTATCGCCAGTACTAAGAGTGATTCTACTATGTAGGTAGTGAATATCAGGTGATCAACTTATCACACCAGGTCGGGGCATCGTTAACTGTCTTAGGATTAACTATCTCGGGGTTCTGTGTATGGCAGGCGTGGGAATCATTCACGGCCTGTGTGGTAGGGGTCAGGGGGGGTAGTATCCGCGCGCAACTGAAGGGATCCCGCTAAGATCCAGGTGAACATGAAGGTTGTCTTCATCTTTCCGTCTTTCTGTCTTCTTCTTTTTCTTCCTCTGGGGTTCCTGAGCTTCCGGAGTTCTGTGAACACAAGCATAATATCTGTTATTATCTTGCTTAAGATCTCGTATGTCTGTCTGTCTGTCCTTTGTTGCCAAATTCCCATTATGATTGTTCACCATCTGTGACTCCCTCATTTTTTCTTAAACCAAATGTTTTGGGACAAGACATCCGAGAAAAATACTGACATAGTGTGAGCTGTCTCGCAGCCTGTGCGATCTACCATCCTAGTGTTTGAGGATGTAAATAGCATACGGAAGCAACCTAAGGGTTGCCAAAAACAAACAAAAGAATTTCGAACTGAAATGGGGTGCGTATGGGCCGCGGCGGGTAAGAAATGGGTGGAATCCCCGGGGAGGACGGTGATCAGTGCCATTTGTGCTCTACCCGAGCATAGCTGACCAGAGGAGGGTCCTCAGGCAGGGCGGTGACCAGTGCCGTTTCTCCACTGCCTGAGCGACCAGCAAGAATGGGTAAGAAAGTGGTCATCGTAGGGGGCTGGCTCTCGTGATCAAATCAGGTGAGTGGTGTCTGTCGACAAACTAGTTCCTCCAAACGGTTGTCTGGGGATAACCTTGTTCCATTAACAGTCATTGGGCGTCAAAAGGGTGGTGGCGTGGGGCCATGAAAAAAGTTCAAATTTCCAAACTACAAAAATGTACATTAAACGAACAAACATACAACAAACATGGTGCAGGTTCCATCAGAAAGGACACCGTATCTCTCCATCGGTTCCTTTTTTCCATCATCTGGACACCTCATTGCTCAGTAGTGAACAGGGTCGCAAAGGGATTCGTTTGGTGGGATTCAGATTCTATGTCATCATCTTCTCCCGGCTGCCCAACTCTAGACTGGAGTAGTTTGGCTAAAGCTTCTTGGGGTGAATTGGGGTCCATCTCATCATTCCGGATTAGCCTGAACGAATTGTCTCGGTGCCAGAATCGTGTGTCGAGGTTGGAGCTACTAGGTTTTAATCCGTAATCGTCGGGAGGTGGGTCTGGGTCAGGGGCTTTGATATATGTGACTTTGAAGGGGTCACTGGAATCATGCTCAGACTCGCTGGGAGTGGGGCCTGGTGCGGGGGTATAATTATAACGTGGTGTGCTATGGCTGTCGTCATTGCTGTCGCTATCACTGTCGCTGTCGCTGCTGGTTGAAGGTAGGGAGAGGGGGAGTCGTGCCTCTGGGGGTGGAGTTGAAGTCGTGTCTGAGGACCGGCTGGACTGGCTGGGGGAGGGTAGGAATACGTCATCTGTGGGCGGGGCGTGCTCGTCTGCTGCTGCGAGAAAGATGTGGTGTGAATGGTTGTTCTGCGAGCCATAAGCCTTAAGCTGGTTTATGTAGAACCATGCAGACTTACCATTGGGATATGTGATTTTGTATACCGAGGGGCTTACTTTGTCCGAAATGGAGTACGGTCCGGAAAATTTGGGGGAAAGGAATGAACTGGGGTTGTATAGGGAAAGCATCACTTGCTGCCCTACGACAAACTCGGTGGCGTGTACCTTTTTGTCGAAAGAAGCCTTGTTTTGTTTCCTCCTGGTCCCAAGTCTCACAGCTGCTGCGAGTTGGGCTGCCTTTATATTCTCAAGTAACTGCTGTACAGCATTTTCATGCGTGAGGGCGGTGACTGCGGGGTTGGCCAAATCCAGTCCCAATAAATACTCTGTCCCTTTCATGGGGCGTTCGGTCATGAGGGTGTGGGGGGTGTATCCTGTGGACGTGGATACCGTGTTTCTTAGGAACATTAAAACAAATGGGAGAACTGAATCCCAGGTGCTGTTGTTCTGTTGTACCATTTTCCTGAGGGTGGCTTTTAGAGTCCGATTCATCCTCTCTACAATGCCGCTTGACTGGGGGTGGTAGGCTATGTGAAACTTTTGCCTAATTCCGAAAATTGAGAGGACGTTTTTCATTACTCGTCCTGTAAAATGGGAACCTTGATCGGATTCTATACTGCGTGGGAGGCTCCATCTTGTAAAGATGTGCTGTGTTAGTATTTTAGCTGTTGTCTTGGCCGTATTCATTCTCTATGGAAAAGCTTCCACCCATTTTGTGAAGGTGTCGATGACCACCAACACATACGTATAACCATTACTGCAGGGGGGTAGGGGTCCTATGTAGTCTAAATGCAAATTTGTCCAGGGGTGTGACTAAGTTGAGCCTTTCTTGCATATCTGTCCGGATTGTTCTGGGCACAGATCAAGCAATTTTCGATGTAGTGAGTAACATCGCCTTTTAAATCAGGCCACCAGCAGAGCGGTCTGAGGTGGGCTAGGGTGGGTTCAATGCCTTGGTGTCCATGATTGTCATGGAACTGACAAATAATCTGGTTCCTGTCCTGGCTGGGAACTACATAAATTCCTTCTTTTAAAATCACACCATCGTGTGTGGTGATTGCGTTTTAAACTTGTCGTACGGGGCTGGGAAGGTTCCTTTAAAAACTTCCCTGAATTTTTCATCTTCCTTCTGTGCCTTTGCTAGATCCTGAACGTTGGTCTGTGAGACCTGAACCGCGTGTACTGGGGTGCTCTCGGGGGGGGTTCCAAAAGTATCCATGCCTTGAACCTGCCTTCGCTCGGGCGTCTGCCTTAACGTTACCGGGGGGAAGAACGGTGGTGACTGCGAACTTTAATTATGCCATATTTTCCATTTTTGGCTCTCTCTAGAATATGTCGGAGTAATGGGGTTGAGGATTGGGGCTTTCCGTCTGTGGAAACAAATCCTCTTGTTTCCCACAGGGGTAGGAATTCCGTTAAGCTATTACAGACATACAAGCTGTCCGAATAGATGTCTGATGGAGTCGGGAACGAGTCGGGGTGGTCTACAATGTAAGCTATGGCTGCCAGTTCTTCTGCCTGCGAGCCTAGATGTACTGGCAACTTAAGTGAAATCTCTTCTTTTTTTTATATATATAAATATTTCATTGAAAATTTTTGGTCAACCAACACAGTACATTGTGCATCCTTTACACAATATTATAACAACACAAATAACAATGACCTATTTTATAAACAAAAAAAAAATGAATAAATAATAAATAACAAAAATGAAAACTAACCCTAATTGGCAACTGCCTTATCACAAGTCAAACTCTCCAAAAATATAATTTAACAGTCCAATATATAATTATCTATAGCAACGACCTATACATATTATACAGTATATATTAACAACCCTGAGAGTCCTTCTGGTTCCTCCTCCCCCCCCCAACCCGCCCTCCCCCCCCCCCCCCCCCCCCCTCCCCGATCCTGGGCTGCTGCTGCTGCCTTCTTTTTTCCATTCCATCTATCTTTCTGCGAGGTATTCGACGAACGGTTGCCACCGCCTGGTGAACCCTTGAGCCGACCCCCTTAGGACGAACTTAATCCGCTCTAGCTTTATAAACCCCGCCATGTCATTTATCCAGGTCTCCACCCCCGGGGGCTTGGCTTCTTTCCACATTAACAATATCCTGCGCCGGGCTACTAGGGACGCAAAGGCCAAAACATTGGCCTCTCTCGCCTCCTGCACTCCCGGCTCTTGTGCAACCCCAAATATAGCCAACCCCCAGCTTGGTTCGACCCGGACCCCCACTACTTTTGAAAGCACCTTTGTCACCCCCATCCAAAACCCCTGTAGTGCCGGGCATGACCAAAACATATGGGTATGATTCGCTGGGCTTCTCGAGCACCTCGCACACCTATCCTCCACCCCAAAAAATTTACTGAGCCGTGCTCCAGTCATATGCGCCCTGTGTAATACCTTAAACTGAATCAGGCTTAGCCTGGCACACGAGGATGACGAGTTTATCTTGCTTAGGGCATCTGCCCACAGCCCCTCCTCGATCTCCTCCCCCAGCTCTCCTTCCCATTTCCCTTTTAGTTCATCTACCATAGTCTCCCCTTCGTCCCTCATTTCCCTATATATATCTGACACCTTACCATCCCCCACCCATGTCTTTGAGATCACTCTGTCCTGCACCTCTTGTGTCGGGAGCTGCGGGAATTCCCTCACCTGTTGCCTCGCAAAAGCCCTCAGTTGCATATACCTGAATGCATTCCCTTGGGGCAACCCATATTTCTCGGTCAGCGCTCCCAGACTCGCGAACTTCCCATCCACAAACAGATCTTTCAGTTGCGTTATTCCTGCTCTTTGCCACATTCCATATCCCCCATCCATTCCCCCCGGGGCAAACCTATGGTTGTTTCTTATCGGGGACCCCCCCCCAAGGCTCCAGTCTTTGTGAAATCTCTTCTAGGGCGCGTCCCTGCACGTCCTGTACATAAGTGCCGCAACCGGTAATTCTCTTTCCGTTCAAAACTGTGGAGGCGCCATCCACATACATTTTCAGGGGTGCGCACATGTCTGTGGGCTGGGGTCTCTGGGGTGTATTACCTGTTTTCCTGGGAGCTGTCTTAGGTATAAATGGGCCTGTGTGGTGTTTTGTGGTGATGATCTCACACCCATGAGGGTTTCCTGCATATTGAAAATTATCGGCTAGGAAGGTGTGGGTCTTGGTCCCTGTAAAAGAAGGGTCCAATTTGGCTGACTGTGCCATCTTTAAGTCGACCGTCTAATAATAGCTGTGTTGGGGAGTGTTCAGTGAGAATGGTGATGGGGTTGAGTCCTGTAATGTAGGCGAAGTACTGTACTGCCCAAAAAACTGCGAGCAGGTGCCTTTCGCAGGCAGAAAATCCTTGCTCGACAGGACCTAACACATGTAAGGCATATGCCACGGGCGTAATTGGTCATGACGTTCTTGGAGGAGCACGGCCAAAAGGGTTTGGTCGGTGCTTGCAACTTCAATTGCGTACGGGGAAAGTGGATCTGGGACCTGTAATGGGACCTTTTTAAAGCATCCACGGCATCCGTGTGCTGTGGAAGCCATTCCCAAGGTGCCTGTTTCTTGAGAAGGTCGGATAGGGGCGCTGCTTTTGTGGCGAAACCATCGATATGGTTTCTGCAATAACCAACCGTTCCTAAAAATGACCGTAGGGCTGAGACATTATGGGGAAGGGGCAATTTGACGATCGAGTCAATTCTCTTTTGCTCGATCTCACGTTTACCATGTGCGATTACTGTACCCAAGTAAATCACTTTTTCCTGCAAAATCTGGACTTTCTTGGGGTTGACTTTACATCTAATTTCTTTTAGGAGTGCTAGGAGTTCGGCGAGAAGCGAAATGTGCTCTCTCTTTGTGTCTGTTTATAGTAGCAAGTCATCTACATACTGGACCAGACAATCGGGGCGGGAAGATTTTGCTGGTCCATTTGCCAGCTGTCGGTGGAAAATGGAGGGGGAGTTGTGGTAGGTTCGTGGAAGGCACGTCCACTTATATTGTTGTCCCTGGAATGTAAAGGCGAATTTGTACTGGCACGCTTTATCCAATGGAATGGGCCAAAAGCCGTTGCTAATGTCCAAAGCCGAAAAAAACTTTGACTGGAGTCCCTGTTTGAGCATGGTCTCTGGACTCGTGGCTACAGTGGGGGCTGCTACTGGGTTTACTTTGTTCAGTTCCCGGTAATCAATGGTCAGTCACCATGATACATCGGGTTTCCTGATGGGCCAAATTGGTGCCTTGTTTGTGGAGGCTACTGATCTGAGTACGCCTTGATCCAGCAAACTCTCTATTATATTTGAGATTTCTCCCTCTGCCTCTTGAGGAAAACCTTTCTGCTTTTGGGGTCTGGGGTCGGGACCTGTAATATTTACCAAGCCAGCTATTTTGCCACAGTCGTGCTTATGCTGTGCAAATGCTGCTTTGTGTTGCTGCAGCACTTCCCTAACCTGTTTGTCCTGACTAATGGCTCGAGTGTCGAACCAGAAGTCTCCTACTGAGCTAATCCTGTTTTCATAGTCTCTTACTGTGAGCGTGGTGGGGGCTCGTGCTGCCTTTGCCATTCTCCAAACACATTTATTAACTGGATCAAAAGAGAGGTTGTGGGAGCACATAAAATCGATTCCTAGGATGTGTTCAGCTGTCTGGGGTAAATCGACCAAAGCTACGGGGTGTTTAGTTGTAATGTTCCTTATTTGTATCGCTATAGGGGCTGTGATGTGTCCTTGTTGTAAATGACCTGTAAGGCCGCTAAGGGTGATGGTGTCTGTTGTGGGCCACGTGTCTCGCTGGAACATCATGGAGGAATTGAGTGTGGTGCGGGACCCTCCTGTGTCCCAAAGAAATTCTACGGGGTGTCCCCGGACTTTGCCTGCTACGACCGGTCTACCGGACTTGTCCCAAAGGGTGTCCAAGTTGGAGAGCCCGAACACCGTCAGTCGGTGCCGTTCATGTCTATGTTCTCTGAACGGGCACTAACTTTATGGATTGGCTTTGCCCTATTCTTATTTAGGGTGCCTGTCTGTTGGCATCTCTGCTGCTTTTGGGGCGCGTTACACTCTCGTGCAAAGTGTCCTAATTGTCCACAGCTGTAACATTCCTGGGGTTTTGGCTGTGGTGGGCTGTTCCTGCCCTTATTTACCCATGCGGCGTTCTGGTGCGCTTTAACTGGATTCATATCTGCCTGCTCTTCCTCGGGTATTGTAAATGCTGTTTTGCCTTGGATGGATTGTTCCCAAGAGCGGGACAATCTCTTCAAAACCCATTTCTCGTTGTGGGCCTCGTCTGAGGGGTTGGAATTTGCGCAAGCTCTCTGTCCTGCGTCTGTCGTGTGAGAGACTAGGATTCGAGACTATTTGGCCATGTTATCTGGGGACAAATGGGCGCGGGCTAACTCTCCGAAAACTGCTGTGAAATGTATCCACAAGCGTCCAGCAAACGCTGTGTGGTGCTCTGTTTTCTTTTGCCTACACTTGTTTAGGCCTTCTACCGAGTTTCATCAAGGATCGCTGTGTGCATCTCTTGGAGTGTACCTCCTCCTACATCCTGTGGGTTGGGAAGGGCTGTGAGCTTCACTTGCTCCTTTTCGTCCAGGCCGTACATGGTAGCCTGCTGTTTAACTCCAGCGAAAAACTGGTGGGGGTCTGATGTGGGAAGGAACAGTGTAATCTTTCCACACGTGTCCCGTAATTGGGTCACGGTTAACGGGGTTGTACACAGGAAATCTGCGTCTCCTTCTGCTGCGGCCCTGCGGTGTGTGGTTACAGGGTTCAGGGGGTGTGTTCTACCTGTTCAGTCGGGGGTTGTGGTGCTTTCCTCTTTTCGGGTTTTTCTTGCGTACATGTCCCATGTACGTATCTGTGGGCAGTCTCATTTAACTCCTGCCAATCGGGGCCGTTTTCCTGGTCTCATTGGAGTCCAAACGTACTTTGAAACCCATTCTGGACAGAAAACAGAGATTGCAATTCTGCAATTTGCTTCCGGCACTTTGCGTGATCTACTGAGCTCTGCCTTTGTTCCGTCGTGGAAGGGTGTAGCGCTCGTAGGGCTGCTTTCAAATCATTGCATTGTTTCTGCAATTTCTCTACCTGTTGCTCGGTTTCTTGTCTTACCAAGACCGCACATTGCGTGTTCTGGTCGGCCTTATCATATTGTGTCAGAAAACTACTCAAATGGGCGAGACAAGACTGGTGTGCCCACTTGGCATCATCCACCTCTCTGTCCCTCGCTGCTAACTGTTCTCTCAAATCTTTATTCTCTTTCTCAAACTTGCTCACATCTCCCTCACTATTTCTGTCTCTCTCCTCTATCTCTCTACGGAGCATCCTAACGACCTCCTCTGTGCCTCGCAATTGTGCCCAGCAGAACACGATTGCCATCGGCTTGCGAGCTTTCCCTGAGCTCTTCTTGTGGATCTCTGACAGGTTCTCCCACCAAGTATGTCCTATACTCCCGAGACCTGTTTCATCATTCGCGCAGAATTCGCTCCAAAGGGGCCATCCTTTCCCTTTAAGGTAATTTCTGATTTCCTCTTCCCATACGGGACACTGTCCTACTCTACTGGTCGCTGCGACCTCGAATTCCTGGGGGTTCATAAGGCGTTCCATTGCCTTCATTGCCATTTTCTCTATCTAGATTCACTACTGAATTTGGATCAGGGGTTGATAAAGCGGTGATGTAAACATGGGTACGACTTACGCTAATTTCAGGCCTACAAAACTCCCGACAGTTTTACGCAACAAAATCTCTCAGGTTTACCCTATATCCCTGTTAGTACGCATGCATTAACACACTTCCGAATCTCAGAGGCCTGATCAGTATTGTTCTTACACTTGTGGTTTTTCGCTTTCTAATTGGATTCAAGTTCAAATTTGGCTTTCCACTCATGAATTACCTTAATTGACTAAATTTCACCAACTGCCTGGGTGGCCTTTCAACCTGCGCCCCCAGATGGGCGGCACGGTAGCACAGTGCTTAGCACTGTTGCTTCACAGCACCAGGGACCTGGGTTCGATTCCCAGCTTGGGACACTGTCTGTGTGGAGTTTGCACGTTCTCTCCGTGTGTGCGTGGGTTTCCTCCGGGCGCTCCGGTTTCCTCCCACAGTCCAAAGATGTGCAAGTTAGGTGGATTGGTCATGCTAAACTGCCCCTTAGTGTCCAAAAGACGGTTAGGTGGGGTTACTGGGTTACGGGGATAGGGTGGAGGCGTGGGGCTTAACTAGGGTGCTCTTTCCAACGGCCGGTGCAGACTTGTTGGGCTGAATGGCCTCCTTCTGCACTGTAAATTCTATGATTCTATGATTCATTACTAGCCCAGTGACATTACCACCACACAGCCATCTTCTTTTAAAAGCTACTATTGAATCTACTTCCACAACCCTTTCAGGCAGCACATTACATCGCAACTCAGTGCATTTAAATAAATTATTCTCAACGCCCTCTTACTTTGCCAATTATCTTAAAGTTGTCCTGTACTGCCAGTGAAGACATGTCCGCGGTGACTCAATGGGCGGGATTCTTCTATCTTCAGGCGGCTAAGTACCGACGCCGGAGTAAAAACGGTAGTGTTTTTCTCCGGCATCGGTGCCCGTTCCGGGACCCCATTCTGCGGCCGACAGGGGGCTAGGACGGTGCTGGAGCGGCCTGCGCCACTCCAGCTGCCGATACTAGCCTGAACCCGGCCCCCCGGGGTCCGCGCATGTGCAGTTGGGCCGGTGCCAACTAGCGCGTGTGCAGTGGCCTTCTTCCCCGCGCCGGCGCCAAATAGCGCAGGGCTCCAGGAGCCGGCGCGGAGGAAAGGAGGCCGGGGGGCAGAGAGGCCAGCCCGCCAATCGGTGGGCCCCGATCGTGGGCCAGGTCACTACAGAGGCTCCCCCCCTGGGGCCGGACACCCCCTCCCACCCCACATGCCGCCACCGGACCCTTCATCGCTGAGGTCCCGCCGGCTCAGAGGATGTTCGAACGGCACCGGCTGGACTCGGCTTTTTGATGACGGCCGCTCGGCCCATCTGAGCCGGAGAATCGGCACGCCGGCCCGGGCCGGGGAGTCGGCGTATACCCCGACCGGCGCCGCGCTGACCACGCCGGCGCCGATGGCGCCGATTCTCCGCACTGCGGAGAATTGTGTCCCACCGTCGGGGTGGCATGCGCCATTCGCGCCGCGCCGATTCTCCGACCCGGCAGGGGGTCGGAGAATTCCGCCCAATGTTTCTCTCTAGCCTCTGAGTGAGGTTTGAAGATCCACTCCTAAATTTTGAGTACAAAATCTAAGATGATGCTCTCGGTGCAGGGACTGAGGGAGTGCTACACTGTTGCAGGCACATATTCTTTGGATGAGAGGTTAAACTGAGGTTTTGCCTCAGTTGGGCGCAGAAGATCCTCTTGCATTATTTTGTAAGCTTATCAACGGGAAGAGGATAAGCAGGGAAAGAATGGGGTCCATTAAGGACCAAGGGGGAAATCAATGGGTGAAGCCAAAGGACATTGGTAGGGTGTTGAATGAATATTTCACAACTATCTTCACCCAAGAGAATGGGGAGGTAGATATGGAACTTGCGGAGAGAGACTGTGAGGTTCTTGAGCAAATGGTCATAGGGAGTGACAATGTATTAGAGGTATTGACGTGCTGAAAAGTGGACAAATCTCCATGTGCGGATGAATTGTGACCCAGGTTGCTGTGGGAGGCAAGGGAGGAGATTTCCGGGGCTCTGACCCAAATTTTTAATTCCTCTCTGGCCATGGGGGAGGTGCCAGAGGACTGGAGAACAGCTCATGTGGTCCCACTATTTAAGAAAGGTTGTAGAGACAAGCCAGGGAACTACAGACCTGTGAGTCTCACGCCCGTGGTTGGGGAACTAATGGAGAAGATTCTGAAGGAGAGAATCGAGCTCCACTTGGAGAGGCAAGGGTTGATCAGGAATAGTCAGTGTGGCTTTGTCAGAGGGAGGTCGCGCCTAACAAATTTGTTTGAATTTTTTGAGCATGTAACCGAGTGTGTAGATGAGGGTAGTGCAGTTGATGTAGTTTACATGGATTTCAGCAAAGCCTTTGACAAGGTCCCACATGGGAGAGTTATTAAGGAGGCAAATGCACTTGGATACAGGGCGATTGATAAGGTGGATTCGGAATTGGCTTCGCAGTAGGAGTCAGAGGGTGATGACAGACGGCTGCTTTAGTGATTGGAAGCCAGTGTCCAGTGGCATACCCCAGGGCTCCGTGCTGGGCCCCCTATTGTTTGTCATTTACATATCTATTCCTGATTAAACCTTGCCTCTCCAAGTGGAGATAAATTCTCTCCTCCAGAATCTTCTCCAGTAGTTTCCCAACCACTGCCATGAGACTCACCGGGCCTTTAGTTGCCTGGTTTATTTCTAGAACCTTTCTTAAATAGTGGGACCACATTAGCTGCTCTCCAGTCCTCTGGCACCTCCCCCGTGACCAGAGAGGAATTAAAAATTTGGGTCAGAGCCCCGGCAATCTCCTTCCCCGCCTCCCACAGCATCCTGGGACATGCACATCACATCGCAACAGTTTAATTGTTCATCCTTAAACATTTATTCTCCATGTCTGGTTTCCGAGGTAAAACAAACTGATCCAGTCTCTTTCCCAACTATGAGGCAATGTCCCCGGAGATTTTAATCCTTCCTCAAATGTAGCAACTTGCCTGTCTCAGCTTGACCAATCTCTCTCATTCTGAAAACCTCACCGGGTTGAAAAAGAAAGGCTTGCATTTTCATTGAATCGTTCGCGACCGGAGAACATCCCACAGAACTTTGAAGTCCATGAAGTTTGTGTGAAGTGTAGCGACTGCTGTAATGTAGGAAACGCAGCAGCTGATGGTGCGCCCAGCAAGGCCCCCCAAGCAGCAATGCGACAATGGCAAGATGTTGTTTTGTTACCTGTGTGGTAGGTAACATGTGCTACTCAAACCTTGGTTAGTGATGAGGTCTTCGGAATCTCGATGAAGAAGACTCAAACTCGTCCGGTAGTAACAAAAGGTTTATTGAGTAACTACAACAATAATTGCATGAGTTCTTTACTTTAACTTTGATACTAGTGATAAGGTTAACAAGATCTAACTACGGTAACTGTACGTAACTCCACTAGCCATCTGAACTAGTCTGCTATTGCCCTGGTCACAGTGCACCCAAGAGAGAGAGAGAGAGACCCAGTGTGGCTGCCTTTTATACCCCTGTTGGTCCTGCCCTCTAGTGATCATGTGGTGTTACTGATTACACATTAACCCCTTTTGTACATGCACAGATAGAGACCACTACAGATGTGTTCCTCAAATGTTGGCTATGGGGTTAATATTGACATTGGGTAACTCCCCTACTCCACATCAAAAGTGGTCCCATGGGATCTTTTGCATCATTCTGTGCGAGGAGTCAGTTTAGCAGCTTTAAAAAAATCTGGTTCAGCTCAGTGGGCTAGACAGCTGGTTTGCGATGCAGAACAAGGCCAGCAGCGCGGGTTCAATTCCCGTACCAGCTTACCCGAACAGGCACCGGAATATGGCAACTAGGGGCTTTTCACAGTAACTTCATATTTGTGACAATAAAAGATTATTATAATAATTATTATATTATTCGAAAGACATTTACCTCCGACGCTGCCGCCGCACCCCCTCAGCAGTGTCAGCCTGGAGTTTTGTACTTATGTTTCTGGATTGGGTCTTTGGGCTGTTTCTGGTTCAATGATATTGAGCCACACCTCAAAGGGTTAAACTGAGCCTTTTCAGAGGAAAACAGTAACAATCTCTGTAGATATTTTAAAAAGGAGAGTTAACAAATTGAGCATTGGCCCCATTGAAAGTAAGTATGGGGAATTAATAATGGAAAATAAGGAAATGGCAGATGAATTGAACAGGTATTTTGCATCGCTCTTTGCAATAGAGGATATAAGGAGCATCCCAGAAATAGGTGTAAATCCGAAAATGGAAGGGAGGGAGGAACACGGCACTCACCAGCAAAGTGGTACTGCGCAAATTGTCCACGTTTCAGGCTGAAAAGTGCTCGGGTGACCCGATGGTATTAAAATAAATGGCTAGTGAGATATTTGATGCATCGGTTTAAATTTTCCAAAATTCCCTTGATTCGAGCAAGGTTCCACAGTTCGTAAAATAGCTAATTCAGGGAGGGAGGCAAACAAATGGCAGGCCAGTTGGCCCGAACATCTGCCAGAGGGAAAATGTTAGAAACCATTATTAAGGATGTGGGGCGGGATTTTCTAAAAATAGGGCTGTGTCCCCACGCCAGCGTGAAAACCGGTGCCAACGACTCCAGCGTCAACGGCCCTCGAAAGTGAGGAATTCTCACCTTTCGAGGTGGCTAGGTTGCCGCTGGAGTCGACCCCGCAGCTCCAGTGGGCGGGGAATGGCCTGCGCGAGTCCACGCATGCGCAGAACGGCCGGCGTATTTCTGCGCATGCGCGGGGGTTCCCTTTTCCACACCGGCCCCCGGGAAATATGGCGGAGCCCTACAGGGGCCCGCCGCTGAGTTAAGCAGGCCCCCACGGAACCAGCCCACCCGCCAATCGGTAGGCCCTAATCGCAGGCCAGGCCACCGTGGCCCCCCCCCCTGGGATCGGATCCCCCCCGCCCCCTCCAGGACGGCCCCCGCACACTCACCATCCAGGTCCCGCCGTGTGGGAGGTGAGTAATCCACGCCGGCGGGACTCAGCCAAACCCGTTGGCCACTCAGCCCATCGGGGCCCGGAGAATCGCCGAGGGGGGCCGCTGTCAACAGCCCCTGACCGGCATGGCGGCGATTCCGGTGGCTCCCGAAAAACAGTGCCGGAGAATGGGGAAGCCAGCGTCGGGGCCGCGGGGCGCCCCGGGGATTCTCTGATCCGGCGCCTGGTCGGAGAATCCCGGCCATTATAGCAGGGCACTTGGAAAGAATTCAAGATATTCAGCCAGAGGCAACAAATTCATTGGAGTTCTTTGTGCTGTGGATAAAGGGGAACCGGTGGACGCATTGTACTTAGATTTCCATAAGGCATTTGATAAGGTGCCATCAAGTATTTTTGCAGAAAATCAAAACTCATGGTTAAAGGAGGTAACATATTAGCACGGATTGAAGCCTGACTAACTAACAGCAAACACAGTTGGCATAAATGGGGGCTTTTTCTAGTTGGAAGGATATGATGAGTGGTGTGCCGCAGGGATCAGTGCTGGGGCCTCCACATTTTACGATTCACATTGGACGCAGGCACCAAAGGTATGGTTACTAAATTTGCCGATGATAGAAAGATACTTCGGAAAGTATGTTCTGAAGAGGAAAAAAGCAGGCTGCAAAGTGATACAGGTGGCTTCCGCGAGTGGGCAAAGATCTGGCAAATGGAATGTGGGAAAATGTCCATTTTGGCAGGAAGAATGAAAAAGTGCTTATTATCCAATTGGTCTGAAATTGCAAAGCTCTGAGACGCAGAGGGACCTGGGTGTCCCAGGGAATGAATCACAAAAGGTGAGTATGCAGCTCCAGCAAGTAATTAGGAAAACTAACAGAATGTTATTGTTCGCTATAAGGGGAGCTGATTTACAAAAATAGAGAAGTTGTACTTTAGTTGTACAGAGCAATGATGAAACCACATCTGGAGTATTGTATACAGTATTGGTCTCCTTATTTCAAGAAAACTAGAAATTCATTGGACAAAGTTCAGAGAAGCTTTACCGGACTAATACCAGGATTATGTGGGTTCTCTTATGGGAAAAGGCTGGACAGGTTAGGAGAACAGGAACAGGGAAAGGCCATTCAGTTCGTCAATTCTACCCCGCCATTCAATACGATCATGGCTGATTGGACACTTCAATGCCTTTTACACCCACTATTCGCATAACCCTTTATATGATTGTTACTCAGAAATCTGTCAATCTCTACCTTGAACATACTCAATGATTGAGCCTTCCAGACCCCTCTGAGGTAGGGAATTCCAAAGATTCACAACTCTCGGTGTGAAGAAATTTCTCCTCCTCTCGGTCCTAAGTGGCAGCCCCCTTATTTTGAAATTGGGCCCCTTGGTTCTAGACTCCCCAACCAAGGGAAACATCTTATCTGCATCAACCCGTTAAGTTTCAACGAGATCACCTCTCACTTTTCAAAACTCGAGAGAATATTGGCCCAGTTTGCCCAATCTCTCTTCGTTAGGCAGTCCCGCCATCCCCGGAACAAGTCTGGTGAACCTTTGTCGTACTCTCTCTATGGCAATAATATCCTTTCTGAGGTAAAGGGACCAGAATTGCACACAGTGCTCCAGGTGCGGTCTAACCGAGCTTCTTTACAATTGAAACAAGACCTCACTGCTCCTGGACTCAGATCCTCTTGTGATAAAGGCTAACATTCCATTAGCCTTCCCAATAACTTGCTGCACCTGTATGTTAGCCTTCAGTGACTTATGGACAAGGACAGTCTTTGTGCATCTACACTTTCTAATCTCGCACCATTTAGGAAATACTCTGTACATCTCTTCCTTCCACCAAAGTGCATTACCTCACATTTTTCCACATTATATTCCATCTGCCATGTTCTTGCCCACTCACTAAGTCTGCCCAAATCCTCCTGTAGCCTCTTTACATCTTCCTCACAACACACTAGGGGCTGGTTTAGCACAGGGCTAAATAGCTGGCTTTTAAAGCAGACCAAGGCAGGCCAGCAGCACGGTTTGATTCCCGTACCAGCCTCCCCGAACAGGCGCCGGAATGTGGCGACTAGGGGCTTTTCACAGTAACTTCATTGAAGCCTACTCGTGACAATAAGCGATTTCCATTTCATTTCATTCACACCGAGCTTTGTGTCATCCGCAAACTTGGAAATATTACATTTGGTCCCCCCAGCCAAATCATTGATATATATTGTAAACAGCTGGGGCTGGGGCCCAAATACTGATCCTTGCCATACCCCATTAATAATAATAATCACTTATTGTCACAAGTAGGCTTCAATGAAGTTACTGTGAAAAGCCCCTAGTCGCCACATTCCAGCGCCTGTTCGGGGAGGCCAATACGGGAATTGAACCCGCGCTGCTGGCATTGCTCTGCATTACAAGCCAGCTGGTTAGCCCACTTTGCTAAACCAGCCCCGCTGTCACAGTCTGTCAATGTGAGAATGACCAGTTTATTCCTACTCTCTGTTGCCTGCCTGCTAGCCAATCCACAATCCAGGACCATATGTTGCCTCCTATCCCATGTGCTAATTCATTTATTTTGCTCATTAACCACCTGTGAGGAACTTTATCAAAAACTTCTCAAAGTCCAAATATATGACACCCACCGACTCTCCTTTATCAATTTTGTTAATAACATCTTCAAAAACCTTCATCAAGTTCATCAAACATGATTTCTCATTTGTAAATCCATACTGCCTTTGTCCAATCAGATCATGATTGTCCAAGTCTCCATTTGTCACATCTTTCAGAATAGAGTCCAACATTTTCTCTACTGATGGTCTGTAATTCCCTGTTTTCCCACTCTCTATAGGGGCTGTTTTAGCACAGTGGGCTTAGCACAGTGGGCTAAACAGCTGGCTTGCAAAGCAGAACAAGGCCAGCAACGCAGGTTCAATTCCCATACCAGCCTCCCTGAACAGGCGCCGGAATGTGGCGACTAGGGGCTTTTCACAGTAACTTCATTTGAAGCCTATTTGTGACAATAAGCGATTTTCATTTCATTTTCATTTCTCTCCATTCTTAAACAGTGGGACGACATTTGGCACCTTCCAATCTTCAGAAACTCGACCAGAATCTATAGAATTTTGGAAGATGATCACCAATGCTTCCACTATCTCTATAGCAACCTCTTTCAACACTCTAGGATGCAGAATATCAGGTGCCGGAGATTTATTAACTTTCAGTCCCATTAATTTATCCAATACAACATTCTTACTTGAACTAATTTACTTCAACTCCGCATTTTCCCTCATCCTTAGGATTTCTACATTTGGGAAATTTCCTGTGTCTTCTTTAGTGAAACAGGCACAACGTAATCAGACAAAAAGTGATCCCTGGAATGAAGAGCTTATCGTATGAGGAACGGTTGTTGTATGAGGAACGGTTGTTGTATGAGGAACGGTTGTTGTATGAGGAACGGTTGTTGTATGAGGAATGGTTGTTGTATGAGGAACGGTTGTTGTATGAGGAATGGTTGAGGACTCTGGGTCTGTACTCGTTGGAGTTTAGAAGGATGAGGGGGGTTCTTATTGAAACTTACAGGATACTGCGAGCCCAGGATAGAGTGGACGTGGAGAGGATGTTTCCACTTGTAGGAGAAACTAGAAGCAGAGGACACTATCTCAGACTAAAGGGACGATCCTTTAAAACAGAGATGAGGAGGAATTTCTTCAGCCAGAGGGTGGTGAATCTGTGGAACTCTTTGCCGCAGAAGGCTGTGGAGGCCAAATCACTGCGTGAATTTAAGACAGAGATAGATCGGTTCTTGATTAATAAGGGGATTAGGGGTTATGGGGAGAAGGCAGGAGAATGGGGATGAGAAAATATCAGCCGTGATTGAATGGCGGAGCAGACTCGATGGGCCGAGTGGCCTAATTCTGCTCCTATGTCTTATGGTCTTATTTCGCTAATCTGCCATCTCTCTATTCTACATTATGAATTCCCCTGACCCTGCATATAATGGACCCAAATTTGTCTTAGGCAAAAGTTTCCTTTTTACAGTAGCTTTTACAAACCGTTTTTATGTTTTTTACAACATTGCATTCATATTCTGTTCTTGTTTTCTATTTCAGCTACTTGACCTTCCTTTGTTGTAAAAACCTACCAATCCTCAGGTGCATTACTATTTCTGGTGACTTAATGAGCCTTTTCTTTTAACCTTATACAATGCTTAATTCCTTTGTCAGCCATGGTTGATTGGAGTTTGGGGGGGGGGGTTTGCACCTTAAAGGAATGTATCGGTGCTGAACGCTATGTGTTTTTTTTTAGAACATACAGTGCAGAAGGAGGCCATTTAGCCCATCGAGTCTGCACTGACCCACTTAAACCCTCACTTCCACCCTATCCCCATAACCCAATAACCCCTCCTAACCTTTTTATTGCTCACTAAGGACAATTTATCACGGCCAATCCACCTGACCTGCACGTCTTTGGACTGTGGGAGGAAACCGGAGCACCCGGAGGAAACCCACACAGACACGGGGAGAACGTGCAGACTCCACACAGACAGTGACCCAGCGGGGAATCGAACCTGGGACCCAGGCGCTGTGAAGCCACAGTGCTATCCACTTGTGCTACCGTGCTGCCCTACGTTCTTTGAAGGTTATCCATTGCCTGTGCACAATCATACTTTTCAATGTATTTTCCCGATGCACCTCAGCCAATTTATCCATCATGAATTCATCATTTCCTTTCTTCAACTTTGACAGGCTGGCTTCACATTGAACTTCCTCACTTTCGAACACAGCGTAAAGTTCTGCCATATTGTGGTCACTCGTCCCGAAAAATTCTTTTACAACACGGTTATTAATTGGCCCTCAGGTTTGTAGTCCGCTGGAGTTTAGTAGAGTAAGAGGTGACTAAATTGAAACGTGTAAGATCCACAACAGTCTTCACAGGGTGGATGTGCATCTCGTGGGTGCATCACCTGCCCCTTTACCTCCTCCCTCCTCACCATTCAAGACTCCAAATGCTCCTTCCAGGTTAAGCAGCGTTTCACTTGCAGTTTCTTCAATTTGATGCATTGTATTCGCCTCTCCCGATGCGGGTTCCTCTACATTGGGGAGATGCAACACCTCAGTCTGCAAGCATGACCCTGACCTTCCTGCCACTTGCTATTTCAACTCACTCTCTTGCTCTCCTGCCTAAATATCTGCCCTGGGCCTGCTGCAAAATTCCGCTGAAGCCCAGCACAGACTGGAGGAACAACACCTCGGGCTGGATTCTCCGTAGTCCGATGCCGAAATCGTGATCGGCGATCGGGCGAAGAATGGTTTCCGACGCCGGAAGCGGGACTGGCGCCAGTTTGACGCCAGAGTGTCATGCTCCGCCCCCTCCAAGCCGGCATCACCGTGATGCGCGCCGCGCGCCGTTTCAGCACCGTTGGCGCGGCATTGGCCGACCCACCAACGACGCTCCGCCCCCCGAGATGGGCCGAGGTCCCGACGACGCAGACCACATGTGGTCCCAGCGGTTGGGACTCCAGCGTGCTGGTTGCGGAGAGTGTCCAGCACAGCCATACTTGGCCGAGATCCGTGTCGCTGGCCGGGTGGGGGGGTGGGGGGGTTTGTGTGGCTCCTGCTAGGGCTGGAGCGATTGGTGGAGGCTGGCCAGGGGGTGGGCTGTGGGGGTCGCAGTTGGCGGGTTAGGGTTCGTACACGGCCAGTGCCATGTTTTGCAGCGCGACCGGCGCAGGTCGTCAGTTCTGCGCATGCGCAGCCCGGGACCCGGCCGTTTTCTGCGCAATCCGCCGGAGTTTCATGCGATGCCGGTGCTAGCCCCTCACTGGTACCGGAATTGGTGAGGGGTTCGAGGTGGTTTTTCTGCTGTGAACCTCCTGCGGATCCTCCGCTCGCGCCGGTACTTAGCTCAGAAACGGGAATCCCGTCCCTCATCTTCGGTTTCGGCACCTTGCAGCCTTATGGACTCATATTGTGTTCAAGAACTTCAGACAGTGAATTCTCTCCTCCATCTTGACCCCCTTTTATTAAATCAAAAAACATTTGTTTGTCCCAACAGCACCCCCCCCCCCCAAATCCCCTGGGTCACCAGCCCCAGCCCCTTGTTCTTCCGTTTTGCTTTCACTGACCAGTAACCTTTGTTCTGCTATTAACACATTCTGCTATCTTACCTTAATGCCACTATCAGTACCTTCTTGACTCCTAAACACTGCCATTAACACTCCCTTTGACTTGTGCCCAAAACATCTTTGTCCTTTCTTTCCCCTTCTACGTTCCTCCCCCCCCCCCCCACCTCTTAAACCGCATCACATTTCTCTCTCTCTCCTTAGATGTGAACTTTGTTGCTTTCTCCAGCTGGACGCTTCCAACACTTTCCGTTTTATTTTCAGAACAATGGTCTCACGATCATCAGTAGAGTCTTAATTCCACATTTCGATTGACGTCAAATCTCACCATTTTGCCACCTTGGGGTTTGAACCGTTGTCCTACGAAGATGCCTGGGCTTTGCGGATTACGAGCGCAGTAACAATACCCCAATACAGCACCACCTTCCTCCCACCCCTGATGTGTACGTTCGTGTATATGTATGAAACACGGCCTCCAAATTCCTTTCCTTTTCTTTGCTGTTCAGATTCCCTCCCACAACGTCTCCCCTGTCACCACCGCCTACTCACGTCAATCAAGAGTGTGCATACCCCAAGGTCACTGAGACATACCTCATCGAGCTGAGCTGCAAAAGATTGCAGGCGATCGTTTAAGTTAATTTTACTTGGAGCATTCCAAACTAAATGAATAACTTCAGTGAGGGAACAATGCAAGTGTTGTGAATAATCCACAACGTGCCAAGTGTATGTGTCGACTTGAACTGAATGGGCTTTTAAAAGTTAAGCTAATAATTAAAGCAAAACACTCCTTCACATTGGTATTTGGAATTAATTTCCTGCCTGCCATCCACCCGGTTGAAACCTGAGATATTATTCATTACGGCCGTGAGCTAGTAGTTTGTTTTTCAGAGGCACCAACGCCAGACACTGCAAATTGCTCAAAACGCACGATTCACATCACGGTCAATTGTACTGGAAACTGAAAGGTGAGTCGGGGCGGTTGGTTTCAGGGGGCGCCTTGGGGGTGAGGATGGGTATGGGGCAGTGGGGGGGGGGGGGGTTATTTAATGTTACAATGTGGATCCATAGCTCTTTTAGAAAACAAAAGTCCCCAGGATATCAAAGTGGCTCTAAGTGAGTGTCTGCAGTTGCCTGTTAGACTAGAGTTTAAGGTGATAGGCGAGCTAAATCTGTATTCACACTCTATGCTCAACTTGCTCTCTGGGTAGCAGCTTTACCCTCTGCAGAGGATAGGGCCTGGCTTCAAGTCTCAACTCCAGAAACCTGATAGCAAAATCCAAGGAGGCGCTCTCGGTGCAATACTGAGGGAGTGCTGCACTGTCAGAGGCGCTGTTTTTCAAACGAGATATCAAACCGAGGTACCGTCTGCCCTCTCAGGCGGATGTAAAAGATCCCACGGCACTGTTTTAAAGAAGCCAGGGAGTGCTGGCCGATATTTGCCCGTCAACCAGCCAGCAACACGAAACAGACCATTGAGTCATACATCACACGGCAGTCTGTGGGAGCTTACTGTGCACAAATTGGCTGCTGCATTTCCCTGCATTACAACAATGGTTACACTTGGAAAGTAGGTCATTGGCTGTAAAGAACTTTGGGAGGTGATGAAAGAGGCTGTATATAAAATGCAAGCATGTCTTTATTCTCGTGCTTTCTATGTCTGGAACCTCAGGCAGCACACTATCACTTCTCCAACTGTGACTCCTTTTTTGGACTTGGTTGAGGGTTAAAGGATGAACAATCCAATCCTTTGATCACCGAGCAGTAAGACTTTGCAGTATGAACATAATGGCTTTGAAGTGTTGTGTTCAGAAAGCATGGCTTGTTTTATGATACAAGAAGTGCTTGTATAAGGAGATACGTTACAGTAATAATATCAGCCATGAGTGATTAAATATAAGTTTAGGGGTTAGGTAATCTGATAGCTATGGTCTGGAAAGTAATGGTTGATCAAGCCCTTTCTTCAAAGAGGTTAAGAGTGGTTGAGTCCTGTTGCTCTTAACTTTAGCCTTAGTTTAATTGCTCTTGTTCTATCACCTTTGCTCCTGAGTCGCCAGGTATCTTTATGATACCGCCACGTGGTTCAAGTCCGAGTAATAATCAATAATCCAACACACCGCTTAGTAAGAGTTAAATCAACGCACACAGTAATCAATACTCATGCATAAATTCTACTTCTAAGCTACTTCCTACAACTAACAGGCCTATACTTAGCTTTGGAAATGGCCCACCAGGTCAGGGAAACAAATGGCCTTTCGTATGGGTTCTGAGCATGCGGGATTCGAAGCTGGTACAGGTCGATAGCTAGGAGCGCCTATCTCGTAGTAAGCGTTGAAGTAAGACTTACGATTTGAGCGGTTGTTGCAGAAGGTCAGCAGAAGGGGTTGCAGATGGGTGGCAGAGAGGAGAAGGGTCGATTTGAACTTGGACTCTATTCTTATAGTCCCCAGGGGCTTCCCGCCTTTCGGGGCGGACCCTGTACCTGGTTCCAAGTGATTGGACTTCGTCCTAATCACTTGGTTCGATATTCTCCAATGCTGGAGCGATTCCTTGATCGATGGGCGGTTTTGGGGTGGTTGTTCACCTCTCTTTGTGTAGGCTCCTGTTGGCGCCAAAAAGTCTGGGTTGGCTTTGTGTGTCTAATTTGTTGCACATTGTTCCCGGGGATGCTCATTAATATTCAGATGGCTGGTGTTTTGTTGTGCTGATGGCTGCAGGTATCGATCCTGTCTGGCCTCCCCAGAGGCGAATACACAGTTTTACCTGCAGCTGCTTGTTTTAGTCCTGTTGGCTGCTTTTCCCATCAGCCTTTTCAGTTCGCCATTTTAAATCGGGGTTAGCCATTCTAAATCGGGAGTTAGCCATTTTAAATGGCTACATTCCTTCCTAACGCGAAGCGTGAAGGATCACATCATTATGTTGCTTTCCATTCCCTGACCTGGGGAGGGACACTTCCTTCATGGCCTCTGCACTGACCATAGCTATGCACAAAATAGTTTAACTACCAATTCTAAGGGCGCTATGTCAGACAGGGACATGCATTACAAAACAATAAACTGGGGACCTCTAACTTATTCTTAATATACTACACTCACTTAAACATTCCATTATCCTACCTTCCTCAATCATACAACAAAATCATAGCATTTCATACAGTCTTTCCTGGCTTGGCAGTCAAGCTCAGGATCATACATTTTTCTGCTCATGAAAAAGTTCTTTACATCTTTTTATTTACAATAACAATAAACGCAAGTGAATGCACTTTATTACTTTATTATAGATCGCGGGGGTCGGGGCTCTGGTCGTATCCGAACACAGGGGATCTGATCCTATATACCGGGGTTCGAGCGCGGTACGCTCTCCTTCTCCATTTTCATAGACGCATAGTCTGCACGATGCAGCAGAGTATCGCCAACGCTGTGTTTCGATCACATAGGACAGGGAGTACCAGGTTATGAGCCTGGCACACCAAGAAGATGTGGTGTCGCTAGTGACTGGGCTCTGGGTACTGCGGGGCAGTGAAACATTAACGGCTGGGGGTTTTGAAGTCATGGGGTTCGCGGTCACGCGCAACCAAATGTCCAATAACATTATGTTGATCCATATGAAGGAAGTCCTCATGGCTCTTCTCTTTCCTTTTCTTTCTTTGTTTTCTCCGGTCCTGGAGGTTCTAGAGTTCTGTAGAAACAAGCATAGTGTCTGTAACTATCCCTATTTAATATCTTGCATGCTAGTGTGTATGTCCTTTGGTGCCAATTATTCCCTTTATAATTGGTCACTATGTGTGACTCCCTCATTTTTTTTCAAAAAAACAAATTTTAGGACACGGCACACTTCCCAATAATGAACCAGTACTGATTTACTATCCAAATGTCCCAGGATGTAAATAGCAGATGGCCGGCAACCTAAAGGTTACCTAAACAAACAAAACTTTTTGAAATGAAAATGCCACAATGAGGTGCGTATGGGCCGCGACGGGTAAGAGTTGGATGGAGTCCCCGGGCAGGACGGCTACCAATGCCGTATCTCTCCTACCCGAGCGTAGTTGACCAACGGGGGGTTCCCAGGCAGGGCGGGTCCCAAGCCGTTTCTCCACTACCTGAGCAACCGACAAGAACGGGCAAAAATGTAGTCATCGTGGTGGGGCTACCGTAGTGGTTCTACCCTTCGAAGCAGAAGGGCAGTTACAAGCGGGCGTCTGGTACCCGAACAAGTGTCTGCCGACAAGCTAGTTCCTCTGAACAAGTGTCTGGCAACGGTGAGTCTCTGTGGGCAAGTGCTCAGAGGTTTCAGGTGAATTGGCGTCTGGCAATGGTTCGTCTCTGAAGGCAAGTCCTCAGAGGTTTCAGGTGAATTGGCGTGGGGCAGTGAGAAAAAATTGTCCTGTCGGACATACAACATTTAACAAACGTACAAACAACATAAAACATTCTGCAGGTTCCATCAGAAAGGACAACACTCCTCCCAAGCGGTTCCTTTAAAACATCATCTGGACACCTCAGTTCTCGGCTGCGAACAGGGTCGCAATTGGGAGTCAGACCCAAGGTCGCCCTCTTCTCCCGGGTGCCAAACTCTGGAGTGTATTAAGGCTGAAAGGGCTGCGTGGTGTGAGGTGGGGTCGCTCTCGTCGTTGCAGACGAGTCTGTAGGAGTTGTCACAGTGCCAATAATTTATGTCTAGCTGTGTGGGGACAAAATCGGGGTCGTCAGTGTGGTTCGGTGGTCGGTGGTGGGGTTTATTTAGGAAAGTGATCAGGAAGGGATCACTTGGATCGAAGTCGGAGTCGCTGGGTGTGGGTCCTGTTGCATGGGGATAGTCGGGAGGCGTGCTGTGGTTATCGTCCAAGTCACAGTCGCTGTCTCTGCTGCTCTCTGTGGGCGTTCCGGGTCGGAGTGTATATTTCGGGGGTGGAGTCGAGGTCGGGTCCGTGGCTGGGCTGGACGTGGTGGGGGTTGATAGGGTTACGTTGGCTGTAGGCGGGGTGTGGTGTGCTGCGTCGAGCATGACGTGGTGTGCGTGGTTCGAATGTGTTCCATATGCCTTCAGCTAGTTGATATGGAACCACGCAGTCTTAACATTGGGGTACTTTATTTTGTAAAGAGAAGGGCTTACTTTATCCGCAATGGAATATGGACCCGAGTATTTTGGTGACAGGAATGTGCTGGGGTTATATACAGAAAGCAGCACTTGCTGTCCGATACTGTACTCAGTCGCATGCACTGTCTTGTCGAAACAAGCCTTGCTCTGTTTCTTTCTGGTGCCCAATTTGACTGCGGCTGCTAGCTGAGCCGTTTTAACATTTGCAACTCATTGCTCTACTGCTTTCCCGTGTGTGAGGGCCGTCACTTCGGGGCTGGTCAAATCCAAACCTAACAAATATTCTGTGCCTTGGATGGGGCGTCCGGTCATGAGGGTGTGTGGGGTGTAACCTGTGGATGTAGAAATATTGTTACGCAAAAACATCAGCGCAAAAGGGAGGACTGAGTCCCAAGTGGTGTTGTTCTGCTGGACCATTTTTCTGTGGGTGGTTTTTAGGGTCCGATTCATGCGCTCCACGATACCACACGACTGTGGGTGGTATGCTATGTGGAATTTTTGGGTGATGCCAAATATCGTGAGGACGTTCTGCATGACACGTCCCGTAAAATGGGAACCTTGGTCGGATTCAATGCTGCGGGGGAGTCCCCATCTTGTAAAGATGTGGTGGGTTAGAATCTTGGCTGTGGTTTTTGCAGTGTTTGTGCGGGCTGGAAATGCTTCCACCCATTTTGTAAATGTGTCTATGACCACAAGTACATATTTATAGCCATTCCCACAAGGGGGCAATGGTCCTATAAAATCAATCTGGAGGTTAGTCCAGGGGCCGTTAACGGGTTGGGTGTGGCTGAGTTGGGCCTTTTTGGCATATCTGTCCGGATTATTCTGGGCACAGATAAGACAATTTTCCCTGTAATGGTTTACATCTTCCTTTAAATTTGGCCACCAACAAAGCTGCTTGAGATGGGCTGTAGTGGGATCAATTCCCTGATGTTCATGACCGTCATGGAACAAACAAATCAATTGATTCCTGTCCTGTTCAGCAACCACATAAAGGGTGTCCTTTAACACCACACCGTCATGTGTGGTCAGTGTATTTCTAAACCTCTCGTAGCATGCTGGATACTTCCCTTTTACAATCTCCATGAGATTGCTGTCCTGCTTCTGGGCCTCTACTAGATCCTCGATCTTTGTCTGTGAGACCTGAACTCCACTCACTGGCGCACTCACTGGCGCGCTTTTGGGGGGTGTCCACAAACACCCATGTCTGGATCCTGCCTTAGCCAGTGCGTCGGCTTTTACATTTCCAGGGGGGGAGGAACGATGGTGGCTGCGGACTTTGATGATCCCAAAAGTCCCGTAACAGCCTCCCCGAACAGGCGCCGGAATGTGGCGACTAGGGGCTTTTCACAGTAACTTCATTTGAAGCCTACTTGTGACAACAAGCGATTTTCATTTCATTTCATTTTTCATTTCAAGTCCTGTTCTGGGCTTTTTCTAAAATATGACGGAGCAATGGGGCTCCACATAGATACCGCAACTTGTTATGCGTTTCCCATCCAAGACTGTGGAAGATCCATCCACATAAATCTTTATGGGCTCACACGTGTCCGCGTGCGGGGGGTTCTGAGTTGAATTACCTATCTTTCTGGGGGGTGTTTTAGCGATAAAGGGGCCTGTGTTGTAGTGTGGAGAGATAATCTCACATTCATGGGGGGTTCCGGGGTACTGTAAGTTGTCGGCTAAATAGGTGTGCGTCTTTGTCCTTTTAACAGTGATGTCCCGTCCCTGCAAGAGAAGGGTCCATCTAGCTGCTCTTATTTGGCTGACGGTACCGTCCTTGAGTCGTCCGTCCAGTAAAAGTTGGGTGGGGGTGTGTTCTGTGAGAATTGGGATGGGGTTCAGTCCGGTAATGTATGAAAAGTACTGAACTGCCCAGAATACTGCGAGCAGGCGCCTCTCACCGGCTGAAAATCCCTGCTCCACAGCATCTAAGAGTCTGGAGGCGTAAGCTATGGGCCTTAACTGGTCGTGCCGTTCCTGCAGGAGCACGGCTGAAAGGGTGCGGTCTGCGGTCGCTACCTCTATGGCGTAAGGGGAAAGCGGGTCTGGAACTTGTAGTGCGGGGGCTGCTATGAGTGCCTGTTTTAAAGAGTCCACAGCATCCGTATGCTGCGGAAGCCATTCCCAGGGGGCTCCTTTCTTTAGGAGGTCTGAGAGGGGCGCTGCCTTGCTGGCGAAACCGTCAATGTGATTTGGGCAGTAGCCAACCAGTCCTAAAAACGACCGGAGGGCTGAAACGTTCTGGGGAAGGAGCAATTTAGCAATCGAGTCAATTCTTTTATGCTCGATCTCGCGTTTCCCGTGCGTGATAATTGTTCCCAAATATATCACTTTTTCTTCCAAAATCTGGGCCTTTTTGGGGTTGACTTTACAACTAATTGAATGTAACAATTCCAGGAGTTCGGACAGAAGCTCAATGTGCTCTTCCTTTGTGTCTGTCTGCAGTAGTAGGTCGTCTACATACTGTACCAGACATTCGGGGCGCGAAAACTTTGCTCAGCCATTTGCCAGCTGTCGGTGGAAAATGGAGGGGGAGTTGTGGAATCCTTGTGGCAGGCATGTCCACGTGTACTGCTGTGCTTTAAAGGTGAAGGCAAATTTGTACTGGCACGCCTTTGCCAATGGAATGGACCAGAATCCATTACTGATGTCCAAAACTGTGAAGTAGCGGGAATTGAGTCCCTGCTTGAGCATGGTCTCGGGACTTGTTACTCCTGTGGGGGCTGCTGCGGGGGTGACTTTGTTGAGTTCCCGGTAATCGATGGTCAGTCGCCATGATCCATCGGGCTTTCTCACTGGCCAAATCGGGGCATTATTAGTGGAGGCTACTGATTGAAGTACGCCCTGCTCTAATAAGCTCTCTATTACTTTTGAGATTTCTCCCTCTGCCTCTTGGGGAAATCCATACTGTTTTTGGGGTCTAGGGTCAGGTCCTGTTATTTGTACGGAGCCAGTCATCCGTCCACAGTCGTGCTTGTGGGTCGCGAATGCTGCCCTGTTCTTTTGCAGAACTGCCCTAAACTGCTTGTCCGTGCTAAGCGTGGTTGGGTTGAACCAAAATTCGCCTACTACGCTAATTCTGTTCATGTACTCTCCTATGTTGAGCGTTGCGTGGGCTCTTGCGGATTTTGCCATCGTCCAGACACACTGGTTGACTGGATCGAATGAAAGGTGGTGGGAATTCATGAAATCAATTCCCAGAATGTGTTCTGCTGTGTGGGGCAGGTCAACTAAAACTACGGGGTGCTTGGTGGTGATGGTTCCGATTTGAATGGGTACAGGGGCTGTGATGTGTCCCTGCTGTGAGTGGCCTGTAAAGCCGCCGATGGTGATAGTGGCTGTAGTGGGCCACGTGTCTTTTTGAAACATGGTGGAGGAACTTATTGTGGTGCGGGACCCTCCTGTGTCCCAGAGAAATTCGATAGGCTGTCCCCGAATATTTGCTGCAACTACCGGTCGTCCTGACCTATCCCAAAGGGTGTCGCAGACCCAACTGGGGGAGCCCGTACACCGTCAGTCCGTTCCGGTCAAGTCCGTCTGATCCTAACGGGCGCTAACGCTATGAATGGGCTCTGTCTTTTTCTTAATCAGAGTGCCCGTCTGCTGGGCTCTCTGTGGCTTTTTAGGGGCATTGCACTCTTATGCAAAGTGTCCCAACTGTCCGCAGTTGTAAC
The DNA here is from genome assembly GCF_047496885.1 of Scyliorhinus torazame. Taxonomy (NCBI): domain Eukaryota; kingdom Metazoa; phylum Chordata; class Chondrichthyes; order Carcharhiniformes; family Scyliorhinidae; genus Scyliorhinus; species Scyliorhinus torazame. The sequence goes on from NC_092719.1 coordinate 212,809,137, forward strand.
ACTCTTGTGACTTGGGTGGGGGGCTGTTCTTTCCCTCATTTACCCATGCGGGGTTCTGGTGGGTTTTTACTGCCTGCATATCTGCGCCGGCCTGCTTTTCCTCGCTATTCTTAACTGTGGGTTTACTTTGAACGGATTGTTCCCAAACGCGGGACAATCTTTTCACTACCCATTTCTCGTTATGGGCCTCCTCTGAGGGATCATAACTCGTTCAGGCTTTCTGTCCTGTTTCTGTGGCATGGGAGATAAGGGTGCGGGTCCATTTGGCCATATTGTCTGGGGACAAATGGGCATGGTCTACGTCTCCAAAGACTGCTGCAAAGTGAATCCACAGGCGTCCAGTGAACGCTGTGGGGTGCTCGGATTTCTTCTGCCTACATTTTGTGAGGCTATCTACGGGGTCACCCCGGTTATACCCGATCGCATCCAGGATCGCGGTATGCATTTCTGCAAGGGTGCCTCCTCCTACATTCTGTGGGCCGGGAAGGGCTGCTGCTACCGACGGATCTAAACTTAAAACCATGAGCTTTACATGCTCTCTCTCATCCAGGCCGTACATGTTCGCCTGACGTCTAACTGTGGCAAAGAACTGGTGGGGGTCTGAGGTGGGGAGGAATGGTGTAATCTTCTCGCACGCGTCCTGTAATTGGGTCACTGTTAAGGGGGTGGAATATAGAAATTCGGCATCGTCCGATGTGGCTGTGCGGTGGGTGGTTACTGGGTTCATTGGAGCTTGAACTATCTGCTGTGTGGGGGGTTGGGGTGCTTTTCTCTTTTGGGCCTTTCCCTGCGCACATGTTCCCTGAACATATCTCTGCGCTGTTTCATTCAGTTCTTCCCAATCAGGGCCGTCTTCCTGATCTAATTTTTCCCCAAAGGTTTCCTGAAAACCTTTTTGAACAGAAAGCAGTGATTGCAGCTCTGCAATCTGCTTCCGGCACTTTGCGTGGTCTAACGTGCTTTGTCTTTGTTCTGTGGTGGCAGCATGGAGTGCTCTTAATGCTGCCTTTAGATCGCTACACTGTCTCTGTAATGCTTCTACCTGTTTTTCTGTTTCTTCTCTTACAAGGACAGCACGTTGCGTGTCCTGATATGCCTTTTCATATTGAGACTGGAAACTGCTTAAATGCGCCAGACAAGACTGGTGAGCCCGTTTGGCGTCACCTACCTCTCCATCTTTTGCTGCCAATTTCCTCCTCAATTCCATATTCTCCTTTTCTACCTCACTTACATCGACCTTACTCATCCGATGTATGCCCTCAACCTCTTTCCGGAGCGTCCTAACGACCTCCTCTGTGCCTCGCAATTGTGCCAAACAGGACACGATTGCCATCGGCTTGCGAGCTTTTCCCAAGCCCTTTTTGTGGATCTCGCTCAGGTTCTCCCACCAAGTATGTCCTATACTCCCGGGACCTGATTCCTCGTTATCACAGAAATCATTCCAAAGGGACCATCCTTTCCCTTTGAGATATTTCCTGATTTCTTCCTCCCAAATGGGACATTGTCCCACTCTACTGCTGCTGGTCTCTGCGACCGCAAATTCCTCAGGGTTCATGAGGCGCTGCATTGCCTGCATTGCCATCTTGCCTATCCGAATGCCTCTTCTTTAAAATTTGGAACAGGGGGCTAAGGCGGTGCTGTAAATACGGGTACGGCTTTCGCTACTTTCCGATATACAAACTTCCGACAGTTTTAACGCAACAAAAATCTATCAGTTTTACCTTATAGCCCTGTTAGTTACACATGCATACACACACTTCCGAATTATGAGTATTGATCAGAACTGCTTGAACACTTGTGGTTTTCTGTTTCCAATTGGGTTTCTAATTCAAATTCTTGGGTTCTCCCGGAGTGGTTTTCCACTTTTAGATCGGGTCCCACCAGAGTCGCCAAATGTTGCTCTTAACTTTAGCCTTAGTTTAATTGCTCTTGTTCTATCACCTTTGCTCTTGAGTCGCTAGGTATCTTTCTGATACCGCCACGTGGTTCAAGTCCGAGTAATGATCAATAATCCAACACACCGCTTAGTAAGAGTTAAATCAACGCACATTTATTATATACAGTCATCAATACTCATGCATAAATTCTACTTCTAAGATACTTCCTACAACTAACAGGCCAATACTTAACTTTGGAAATGGCCCACCAGGTCAGGGAAATGAATGGCCTTTCGTATGGGTTCTGAGCCTGCGGGATTCGAAGCTGGTACAGGTCGATAGCTAGGAGCGCCTATCTCGTAGCGAGCGTTGAAGTAAGACTTACGATTTGAGCGGTTGTTGCAGAAGGTCAGCAGACAGGGTTGCAGAAGGGTGGCAGAGAGGAGAAGGGTCGATTTGAACTTGGACTCTATTCTTATAGTCCCCAGGGGCTTCCCGCCTTTCGGGGCGGACCCTGTACCTGGTTCCAAGTGATTGGACTTCGTCCCAATCACTTGGTTCGATATTATCCAATGCTGGAGCGATTCCTTGATCGATGGGCGGTTTTGGGGTGGTCGTTCACCTCTCTTTGTGTAGGCTCCTGTTGGCGCCGAAAAGTCTGGGTTGGCTTTGTGTGTCTAATTTGTTGCACATTGTTCCTGGGGATTGCTCATTAATATTCAGATGGCTGGTGTTTTGTTGTGCTGATGGCTGCAGGTATCGATCCTGTCTGGCCTCCCCAGAGGTGAATACACAGTTTTACCTGCAGCTGCTTGTTTTAGTCCTGTTGGCTGATTTTCCCATCAGCCTTTTCCGTTTGCCATTTTAAATCGGGGTTAGCCATTCTAAATCGGGAGTTAGCCATTTTAAATGGCTACAGTCCGGAAGTTTGGTCTGAGGAAAGTAGCTCTGGAATAAAAACCTTTAAATGTTGATATGAATAGACCATCTTCAAAGGATTTCCATTTATTGGCACATCATGAAGTATTGTCTCTGACAATGTATCTTTGATTTCGGCAAAAACCACAAGGCAAAAATAGTGTTCAATTATTCTTCGGAGGGCTCAAAACGTGGAGAAATGGAGGAAGTGCCCCTCTCTGTCTTCGGTTAGCTCAGTCACTGTGCTGCCCATCAACCAAGCCAGCTCTGTGCACAGCACCGTAAAGTGTCCCACGCTTACTTGCAAGGTGTTGTTCTGGGTCATAAGAACATAAGAACATGGAGCAGGAGTAGGCCATCTGGCCCCTCGAGCCTGCTCCACCATTCAATGAGATCATGGCTGATCTTTTGTGGACTCAGCTCCACTTTCCGGCCCGAACACCATAATCCCTTTCTCCTTCAAAAAACTATCTATCTTAGAGAAGGTCTTATCTTAGGGTCAGAGAATGAAGAATGCTAACACTCTTTTGCACCCTTCTCCTCCTTCCTCCCATCATTGGTAGCCATGCCTTCAGTTGCCTGGGCCCTAAGTTTGTGAATTCTATTCTTAAACCTCTCCTCCTCCCTTTCCTTCTTTAAGGCATCCCTTAGAACTTTCTTCTTTGACCTCCTGTGCGGCCCAGTGTCAATGTTTAATTGGTAACCTTCCTCTGGGGCACTTTATACGTTGCTATATAAATGCAAGATCTTGATGTTAAGGCCAAACTAATAATAATCTAATAATCTTTATTATTGTCACAAATAGGCTTACATTGACAATGAAGTTACTGTGAAAAGCCCCGAGTCGCCACACTCCGGCGCCTGTTCGGGTACACAGAGGGTGAATTCAGAATGTCTAATTCACCTAACAAGCACGTCTTTTGGGACTTGTGGGAGGAAACCGGAGCGCCCGGAGGAAACCCACACAGACACGGGGAGAACGTGCAGACTCCGCACAGGCAGTGGCCCAAGCCGGGAATCGAACCTGGGACCCTGGTGCTGTGAAGCAACAGTGCTAACCACAGTGCTCCCGTGACGTCCAAATAAGAAGCGCAAGCAGATAGTGCTGCAAATGCACAACAATCAGTCAGTATCTGAAAGGGAAAATCGATTCTGAACAGCAAGAGTGGGCTCCTGTAAGGAACTACTCAGACTCTATCCTCAATCCATGTTCCAGACTGCTCTACTCTGCTCTTTAAACCAGAATGAAAACTGCGCATCAAACATGGTGATAATGTTCTGGCTTTTATGGCTCAGAAAATGGGATGGCCTTAACTTGGAGAAGCTAATTGTTGAGGCCTTTTGACTCGTGGGCTGATGCATCGCAAAAAAGAAGAATCCCACTCGCCTGAAATCTCGACAAAGCAAGATATATAATTCTATATACATATTTATGTATATATATTGGCATCTCCAAAGCCTCATTGTCACTGAAGAGCAGGACACTAATGGATCACTTTAATTAAGCAAAAAATAAATACATCAATTGGTGAAAATGGTGGCCGTTATTGACTCTGACAACCATTATAGCAATTTGTGTAATGCAAGGGAATGTCACGAGCATCGTGGGGCTCATTATGGACAAAGATTGAACAAAAATATGACGACTGCAGTCAACGAAGGTTAACAGGAATGCCAAGTAGGTTAACTGGCGATCGCTATTTATTGGCGACATTCATCCACACAGAGAATGTAAATGCCATAAAAAATGGAGCAGAGGTAGGCTATTCCGGCCTCAAAGCCAAAAATCTAACATGTTTACATTTCACAAGAATTGTAAACCACCTTTCGTTGGTGCCTTTCAGAACCAACATCAAACCCTTGACTTCAATTTCTCACTGCCCATTTCAATGACTAAAGTTTAATTCTGTTCTTTAAATGTCAGTCATTATACACACAGCTTTGAGACTTTCTGTTGCCACCATTCCAGAATGAATAAATAGATTCAAAGAAAGGCTTGTATATAATGTGGCACAGTGGTTAGCACGGCTGCCTCACGGCGGCAGGGACCCGGGTTCAATTCCAGCCTGTGTGGAATTTGCACGTTCTCCCCGTGTCTGCGTGGGTTTCCTCCGGGTGCTCCGGTTTCCTCCCACAGTCCAAAGATATGCAATTTAGGTAGATTGGCCATGCTAAATTGTCCCTTGGTGTCCAAAAGGTGAGGTGGGGTTATGGGCATAGGGTGAGAGCTGGGCCGAGGTGGAGTGCTCTTTCAGAGGGTTGGTGCAGACCCGATGGGCCAAATGGCCTCCTCCTGCACTGTAGGGATTCTATGGTACTTGGATTGCAACTGGCATTTTTTTGAATGATCTCAGAACTTGAGCAATGCAGACACTGTAGCATTTGTTGACCAAGTCGAGATGGTTATGCAACATGCGATTCGAGCTCACGGACGTCATGAAGATTATAAAACAGGGTTCGTTATTCCACTGGTATCAAATCTTCATTAGCATTCATTGAAAACAGGGTGGCCCAGTGGTTAGCACTGCTGAGGACCCGTGTTCGATCCTGGCCCCGGACCACTGCCTGTGTGGAGTTTGCACATTCTCCCCGTATCTGCGTGGGTCTCACCCCACATACAAAGGTGTGCAGTTTAGGTGGATCGGCCACACTAAATTGCCCCTTAATTGGAAAAAATAATTGGGTACTCTAAATTTTTAAAGCTACATTCATGAAAAAGTTCAACTTCGATGAACAAAGTATTTACAATCGATATTCATGGCCGATGTTCTAGGTACACCAGGAGACTGCCCAGAACTTAACCACTGACCTTTAATCATCTGGGGAGTGGAGATCTGTTGGTGGAGCTCCTGCTAACATCCCACGACCATGCAATCCAGATTATCTTGTCTCTTGGATACAAAGTAAAACTTTCAAGTCTCTTGAACTCTTAAACTCAGACATGCTGCCCATTCAGTGTGCCGAGGTCTCCAGCAGCTATTTAGCTCCCTCCACCACCATTTCCCGTTGCTACAGCCACCGTCAGTCCACCATGTTCATTATTTTTTTCCAAATTAAGGAGCAATTTAGCGTGGCCAATTCACCTACCCTGCACATCTTTGGGATGTGGGGGTGAGACCCAGACAGATACGGGGAGAATGTGCAAACTCCACACGGACAGTGACCCAGGGCCGGGATTCGAACCTGGGACCTCGGCGCGGTGAGGCAGCAGTGCCAACCACTGCGTCACCGTGCCGCCCGGTCTGCCATATTGATGGCCTTGCTCCTCGATGCTGGGACTCACTGGTCTCAGGCCCGTGCTCCTGGCCTTGCTGCTTCTCTACTCTCTCGCTCTCTCTCTCGCTCTCTCTCGCTCTCTCTCCCGCTCGCTCTCTCGCTCTATCTCTCGCTCTCTCTCGCTCTCTCTCTCGTTCTCTTTCCTGTTCTCTCTCACTGCTCTCTCTCTCGCTCTCTCTTGCCCTCTCTCGCTCTCTCTCTCGCTCTCTCTCTCGCTCTCTCTCGCTCGCTCTCTCTTGCTCTCTCTCGCTCTCTCTCTCTCTCGCTCTCTCTCGCGCTCTCTCTCGCTCTCTCTCTCGCTCCCTCTCTCGCTCTGTCTCTCGCTCTATCTCTCGCTCCCTCTCGCTCTCTCTCTCGCTCTCTCTCTTGCTCTCTCTCTCTCGCTCTATCTCTCGCTCTCTCTCTCTCTCTCTCGCTCTCTCTCTCACTCTCTCTCGCTCTCTCTCGCTCTCTCGCTCTCTCTTGCTCTCTCTCGCTCTATCTCTCGCTTTCTCTCGCTCTCTCTCTCGCTCTCTCGCTCTCTCTTGCTCTCTCTCGCTCTCTCTCTCGCTCTATCTCTCGCTCTCTCTCTCTCTCTCTCTCTCGCTCTCTCGCTCTCTCTCGCTCTCTCTCGCTCTCTCTCTCGCTCTCTCTCTCGCTCTCTCTTGCTCTCTCGCTCTCTCTCGCTCTCTCGCTCTCTTGCTCTCTTTCGCTCGCTCTCTCGCTCTCTCTCGCTCGCTCTCTCTCGCTCTCTCTCTTGCTCTCTCTCTTGCTCTCTCCTGCTCTCTCTCGCTCGCTCTCTCTTGCTCTCTCTCGCTCTCTCTTGCTCTCGCTCTCTCTCGCTTGCTCTCTCTTGCTCTCTCTCACTCGCTCTCTCTCGCTCTCTCGCTCTCTCTCTTGCTCTCTCTCGCTCGCTCTCTTGCTCTCTCTTGCTCTCTCTCGCTCTCTCTCGCTCGCTCTCTTGCTCTCTCTCCCACTCTCTCTTGCTCTCTCTCGCTCTTTCTCTCGCACTATCTCGCTCTCTCTTGCTCTCTCTCTTGCTCACTCTCGCTCTCTCGATCGCTCTCTTGCTCTCTCACGCTCGATCTCGCTCTCTCTCT